>NC_057794.1:123244039-123297065 GCF_018294505.1 Triticum aestivum
GGAGGGGGAGGGAGAGAAAGATGTATCGAGAGTGTGCGCGGTAGGCACAGAGGCACAACTAGCGAGTGTGTGTGTATGTGTGTGTGTGCTTGAAAGAGGAGTAGATATATTACTATCAAGATCGAGGTGCCGCCCTACTCCTTTGGTGTCGGTTAGTGTGTGTGTGTGTGTGTGTGTGTGTTTGAGAGAGAAGCCAGTCGATAGATTAGTATCAAGATCGAGGTGTCACCCTACTCCTTCGATGTTGGGAAGTGTGTGTGGGGGGGTGTGGGTGTGTGTGTTGGGGGCGGGAGTGACACTCACATATCCCTAATCTTATAAAAAACAGATTTGGTGATGATGGTGTTCCTGCCATCCTGCAATATAGGCCATTTGATTTATACCCGATTGATAGGAAGGAAACTGTGGCAATTTTGCAAAAAGATACCCACACCCCTCTCCGCATTTGCAAATAAGGCACTCCTTCGTTCATCCTTTTCTCCCACAAGATAAACTACTCATACAAATGCATCTTGATGTTCAGTGCAACGCATGGGCATCTTGATAGTAGGGAGAAGGAGTTTGTGTGACACATATCTGGCTATATTAAGGGATAGGTAGATAGCATTTGTGCGAGGCATACTTAAAGCATCACGAAGATAAACAAAATTGTGTGCATGCAAGTGCCGAAAAAATGAAGCGAGAAACAATGTGTGTGTGCGCGCGTGTGTGTGTCTGAGAGAGAGAGAGAGGGAGAGAGAGAGAGATAGAGAGCGAAATCTCAAAACAAAAGGTGCTCTGCTGGAATCCCATTGTATGTATTCATATGGTTTCAGAACTCGAGTTAACCTTAGGCATATGTGCGAGAGACATTATTATACTTTGAGACATTAGTGGCTATGGGTGGGCGGAATTAAAGGGGTAGGCGTGTTCGATAGAGAGAGCGTGTGTGTTTCTGTGTGAGAGACTTATAGGACGGGGTAGAAAGACGAATTCTAACCTTGATGGGGGGAGAGAAATACACGAAATGCGCGTGTGTGATTTCGATGCCCACAGGGAAATGAGATATGTATGCGTGTGAGAGAGATTGCACAATTCGTTCACGTATCACTATCTACGATCGTGGACGTGCATCGCTTGAACATAAATCAATATCTACTTTGCATCGTGGCCAAAGGTACAATATCGATTCAATGCTATAAAGATTGGACACTCACGTATCACATTTTTTTCTTTTTAAATAAACCTTTTCAGTTGTGCATGCCAAAGTTACAGTGATGTTTCTTCAAACAACCAATGTAGCTATCATGTACATGCACCATTGTTACTCTTGCATTCAAAATCATTAGTCTTGGATGATTTAAGGTTCTATTATGAAGTAATATATGTAATATTCATATATGAATTCAACGGGTACGCAATTTATGAAATGGAGGCTATGTAATCATATGAGGTAACACTTTTAAGTACCGGACTACAATATCCATTTCTTTTTGTGCGCCTCTACACTAACACGTCAGTGCATTATGTTTAAAGTAAATAACCAATTGCACTAAATTATCTATTTACACGAGAAATACATAGGTTGAGCATTTGATCCCTTTTTTGTGAACGCACCACTACACCCGTACAATTGGACGCGCCCGTGTGAATGTCCAAGTTATCGGCGCATCATCCTGAGTTACTGTATTTTTTCTGGGGTGGACTTCACACTAGTTATTAACTGCTGACGCGTGCCCCGTGTACATAGTCTCGCATGACCTTCCCGCTAGCACAGTCCAAAATTAGTTGAAACTGGATACGAATGATTCCGCGGGTGGCAAAATCTCCCGCCTCCTTCTAAAATTTCCGCCACCTTAGTCTTTAGCATGCGAAATTCCCCTTTTGTCCTTGGTGCACGGAAACCAATAGTTACAATACCGCCCTCATCTACATAATAGGTTGGGGCTGCTTGGTAACTTTCGGTTCCCCCCACTACACGGCACCCCCATTTCCTCTCCCCCTCCCACAAAACAACTAACTACACATCACCAGAGCATCTCACATCACGCCGTCCGTACTTCATTGGCCTTTCTCCCCTCCCCTCTCGAAACCCTAGACTGTTCATCCACCGGCGTACCAGTGCCCATTCACTGCCAGCGGCGTCCACCTCATCGGATCTGCTTCTGCGGCCGCATCTAACCCTCCCACCTCCCCTAGAAACAAGTAGACTGCTCATCCACCACTGTACCACAGCCCATTCAGTGCCGGCCTTGTCCACGGCACCGGATCTGCTTCGCCAGTACTCTCGTCAACCGCAGTGCATCTGTAGTGGCTCACTCGTACTCCCCACCGGAGATGCTTCGTCCACCCCCTGGAGCCGTCCCACCGATCCCCCCGTCGACGGCCTGTGATCCTCTTCGCCTACACCTCCCTCAACCCTACCGGAGCCGCTTCACCGACACCATTGTCAACCCCACCGGAGTAGCTTCGCCTATACCATTTTCAACCCTACCGGGGCCGCTTTGCCAACTCACAAGTCCATGGCCTCAGATCCGCTTCCTCGCACCCTCATCCAACCTACTGGAGCAGCTTCTGACGCCCCGTCCACGGCCACAGATCCGCTTCGCCCACACCGTAGTCCACCCTACTGGAGCAGCTTCACCTACGCCCTCGTCCACGACCACAGATCCACTTTGCCCACACCGTAGTCCACCCTACCGGAGCCACTCCACAAACACCCTACTACACGTTTCTAGATCTCCTTATCGGACCCTGTCAGCTAGCGCAGCTTCATCACCCTTGACGTTTCTAACCTGATTCCCACCGTCTGGCAAGATGCCAAGCACCCGCCATGGCCTAGGTACTTGTCACCTTTAAACCCGTCCAGCATCACCTGCCCGATGTACTTCAAATATACTAACAGGTCGTTGTTACCTGTTATGCAGCTAGCAAAAACTACAAGGACGATGTTTCTTCTGGATCTAACAGCTTGGCCAACCAAGATCCTGGACCGAGGCATTGCTATGATCTTGTAAGTGTGTCTCTCTCTCTTGTATTGTTCTGTGCCTGCCAGCGTGCTTTGCTAGGATTTTCGACCAGTAATCCCTTTGTGCAGACAATGATTTCTACTACTGGCTGCTAAATTAGATATGTAGATGGCATACATGATACTACCTCGTACCTCCGTTCCAAAATATAAGTCTTTCTAGAGATTCCACTATAGGCTACATACGGAGCAAAATGAGTGAATCTACACTCAAAAATGCATCTATATACATCTGTATGTGGTCCATACTGGAATCTCTACATAGACATATATTTAGGAACAGAGGCAGTACATTACACAAAATCATAGGTGGCATGTAGGAATTCCAGTACACTACATTAGGCTCCCTTAGAGTGCCTGCTAGTCCACCACACAGAGTCATGGCTAGTTTATGCTACGCACACAATCATTAATTGGTGGTTTAAATATGCGCAAGGGATATGCAATGTATTATCATGTATAGATGTCTGAAATTAGCCGTGTCAACTTGCAAATAGGGTTACTGTCGTTGTCAAAACCGGCGGATCTCGGGTAGGGGGTCCCGAACTATGCGTCTAAGGCAGATGGTAACAGGAGGCAGGGGACACAATGTTTTACCCAGGTTCGGGCCCTCTTGATGGAGGTAAAACCCTACGTCCTGCTTGATTAATATTGATGATATGGGTAGTACAAGAGTAGATCTACCATGAGATCAAAGAGGCTAAACCCTAGAAGCTAGCCTATGGTATGATTGTATGTTGTCCTACGGACTAAAACCCTTTGGTTTATATAGACACCGGAGAGGTTAGGGTTACACAATGTCGGTTACAAAGGAGGAGATATTCATATCCGTATTGCCTAGCTTGCCTTCCACGCCAAGTAGAGTCCCATCCGGACACGAGACGAAGTCTTCAATCTTGTATCTTCATAGTCTAACAGTCCGGCCAAAGGATATAGTCCGGCTGTCCGGAGACCCCCTTATCCAGGACTCCCACAGTAGCCCCTAAACCAGGCTTTCAATGACGATGAGTCCGGCGCGCAGTAGTGTCTTCGGCATTGCAAGGCGGGTTCCTCCTCCGAATACACCACGGAAGAATTTGAATACAAGGATAGTGTCCGACCCTGCAAAATAAGTTCCACATACCACCATAGAGAGAATAATATTTCCACAAATCCAATTTGCTGACTTGTTTTGGCAACTCGACATTATGTCACGGCCCGGTGATTATTCGAACCGTTTCTTCTAACTAGCCCTGCACATAACGCAATGCAGTTTTTTGACACGTCTCGTCAAAGCAAAAATCGTGTCCCCTTATCACGTGATTCTCATGAATACGGGCGTGGGTAACCCAACCGCGTCTAGGACTCCTAGATTATAGGCAAGCCCCAAACGGCCACGGAGAGGACGCTTGGTATTCACCCTCTTTATAAAGGGCCAAGGCTTTCACTTTTTTCCCTCCCGTGCTTAATCGAATCCTTCCCCTGCCTCGAGTTCTAACACCCAAAGCCCAGGTCAGGTGCTCCGGATCTTCAACCATGTCCGGATCCATCCTTCAAGGCCGATGGATGCCCTCCTCCGTTATGGAAGAAGATATCAAGAAATTGAGGGAGGCTAGATATCTGACCGCCGAAGTTTCGCATCGGCTGCCTGCTCAAGGGCAGGTCGTCCCTACTCCTGAACCCAACGAAGACGTCGTGTTCATCTCCCACTTCCTCCGAGGTCTAGGCCTCGCTCTGGATCCCTTCGTAAGGGGTTTGATGTTTTACTACGGGCTAGACTTCCACGATCTAGCCCCAGACTCCTTTCTTCACATCTCGGCATTTATTGTCGTGTGTGAGGCCTTCCTCCGCCTTACCCCTCACTTCGGCCTGTGGCTCAAGACTTTTGATGTGAAGCCAGAGACAATCGAGGGACAGCATGTAGCGTGCGGAGGAGCATTTATAAGCAAGATTGTGGGAGCTCCGTGGCCAAAAGGTTCCTTTCCAGAGGTGTCCGGATTATGGCAATGGGAGTGGTTTTACATCACAGCTCCCAGAAGTGCCAAGTGGGTGGCTCCCCCCGCTTTCCGCTCGGGCCCCCCACCACAACTGATGTCATGGATTAGCAGAGAGCTGAGCTGGGGTCCAGCCAAGGACGTGCCTATACTGCAAAGCCACATTCAAGATCTCTTCGGGGGAGATTTCAATTTGGTCATGGTAATGCAAGTCATGCTGGTTCGTCGAGTCCAGCCTTGCAAACGCCGGCCCCTTCACTTGTGGGAGTTCAACCCAGAAGGACCACGCGCTATTCAAAGCTTCCTCGGCCTGACGCATGAGGAGATGTACAAGTCATTCTTTGGACCCCAAACAGAGTGTCCGGATACTTCCGAGGACGTGGGCCTGAGTAGCAACCGCACCGTCGAACAAGTAAGTAATCCTCTAGCTAGATACACCATATTTTATTTACCATGATGTCATTCCTGAGAAATCGCCCTTTGACCAGGACTGGCTAACAAAGGCGAAGATGATTCGGTGTTCGGCCCCCCTCCCTGAGGGTTTGGAAAACCCAGTACTGGAAAAGATGCTCGAGCTCGCACCTTGCCCGGAGCCCTCGAAGGAAGATACGGGGGGAATAATATGGACGAAAGTGGGCCCCCATCGCTGCCAGTTCCAACCGAGGGAATGAGCGCCTCCATAAGGGAGGATAACCAGGGAGAAGATTCTGACCTTCTCTCGATATGGGGGAGGAAGAGGACTGCCTCTGAGGATCCAGGAACTGAGGCCTCCAAGCGGGAGAAGAAGTCTCCAACAGAGGGTCCTACCTCGGGGGGTGCATTTGCCACACAAAGTCCACGCGGGATCGGCCCTCCAACGAGTCGTAAGTGATCAAAAAATATTTTAATAGTGAAGGTATACTACCTTTCCTCTGAGGAAAATAACCGAAGCATATATCTTGTAGTTCGAACCTGAGCCCTTCTCAGCTGAGCTCGTCTTCGGGGGATCTTCTTCCGGAGATGATGGAGAGCGAAATGCCTCCCCTGGACTCCCCCGCTCAAGAAGTGGGCGACCTCGAAGTGTCGTCACGGAGGGCCTCTCCGGATCCGGTGAGGCCAGAAGATAATCCCATAGTCACCCGAAGTCCCCAGCGTCCGGCTCTCGAAGAGAGCAAACAAAAGAGTCCGAGACCATCTGGTATGCGGTCGGACGTTCTGAGGGAGCTGTAGGAGCGAGCGGCCATCTCAGAAGAACACCGTACATTGATGGGTACGGTGATGGAAAGAATTTCGTCCGCTGAAAGCGGATTACATGAAGCCTTTATGAGTCTACTGACGGGCTTTGAGGTACGTGAAATGATATACTTTTTGATAGTACCGCACATGTTAGGTGTGCCCTGTGTAGATAGTAGCCCCTGAGACTCTGGTTGTCATCGAGAACGGCGGAGAACAGAGGATCATAGTCCTAGGTAATAACCAGTACTGCCTTTATGTGCAGGTGGTGGAAGCTCCGGTGGCTAGCCGGACTAATGAGTGTGCCGACCTAAAGCGGCAACTGGATGCGGCAGACGCCGACATCGAGCTTGTTAACAAGCGGCTTGACGAGTCATAGGGTAAGTAATGTTTTCTGGTGAATGTCACATAATAAGAGCAGCATGATGCCAGTATCTTTAATATGTTGTGACTGCAGACGGAGCTGCCACCGTGGGGACCCTTCGGGCGGAACTTGCTCGAGCCAAGGAACAAGCAAGAGTTAGTAATGCTGCTTCTTTGAAGGTGGCCGAAGAGTTAAGATCCGAGAAGGCCGCGCATTGCGAAAGTAAAGAGAAGATGGCCAAGATGGCCGTAGAATCAAAAGACACTGCTGACCATTGCCAGTTCCTTGAAGAAGAGAACCGGGTGAAGGCAGCGGACCTTGAAAAGGCCACGATGGCGACCAAAGACACTCGCTCTGCTATGAGGGCGAAGAAGGAGGAGCTGCGCGAAGCCGGGGATATTGCGGCTGGGAAGCCCTTTCTGCTGCAGGGGAAGTTCGGAGATCCGCGGTATGCCCCTCTGGATCGGCTGTGGAGTTCGGCAGACGCATATATGGACCTGGCGGCAAGCGCTGTCGATGCGGTCGAATACTTCCGGGATCAGATAGATCGTGAAGTGGACAAGCTGTTTTGGTCGCAATTTAACGTTCCAGAGCGTCCGCTTCCCTTGACTGATCAGCTAGCCGAATGGGCCGAACTTAATAGGTTGTCTGGACTTTCCATGAGGTCCGTCGTAGATCATTTGTGGCCGGAGAAGCCGAAGCCGAACAACTATTTCAGCTTAGTGCAGCAGTTCCTTGGTGCGGTGTCGCTCATCAATGCGATGAAGAGGTCGGCATGCATAGAAGGCTCGCGGATGGCCTTTGCCCGTGTCAAGGCATACTGGGCGGAGATGGATGCTGCCACTGCTGCGGCGCAAGGTTCGGCCATAGGCCGAGTAGCTCTCGAGTACTATTTTGAAGAGGTTCTTTAGGGTGCTCGTTTGATAGAGGCCCAGTGCTCGAAGAATATTGTGTTTGAGTGACATGTATCCCCATTATAAACACAATGTGTTTATGAAATGTAGTAAGGCTATATTTATACTTTTGCCGGAAAGTAATATGGTGCCTCCTGTGCAGCCGTTTATGTATATATGTATATAACCTGAAAGATTGCAGTCGTCGGCTTCAACCCACACGCATATAATGCGGAGGTGCTCGCAGAAAACGCATGTTCACACTTAACCCAATGTCTTGGTCCTATTAAGGAGGTGATAGCGCAGTGAACGAGGCAACCGGACTATGATGCCTTAACACTTTCACTTAGCCATAGGAGTTTGACGGTGGGGCTACTATATAGCCCCTGGTGGCTCCGCACTCTCCCGAACTCGGGGTGCGTATATGCCTGGCCGAGAAACGGCCCTTCGTTAAAGCAGAGGAATTCTAACATTCCAATAGGTCATCGAGTAGTTGACCAGTCTCGCGCTATATCATGATAGTCAGTTTTCGACTTTCTCTACTGAGGTGCTCGTCCGGACGAACCAGGGCACAATCGCAATAGTTCTCCTGGTGCTGCCTTAGCCGATAGAATGGAACGTAAGGCACCCAAACACAGGAGCAGGGCAAACCCAACATTTGACCAAAGACATGATTTGGAGGTGATGCATATAAGGACAAACTCGCGACGCCGAACACTCCCTAAGGTATTCGGTATTTATGGTATAAACCGGGCCTAAATAGTGCCCTTTGTAAGAAGCCCCTTGTGTACGGGTACGTGCGTTATTCTGACGTGGCCACATGCCAAGACGTCAGCATCCTTCTCAATTTGTACTGAGAATCCGAGGGATGTATATCAACAAGAGACAGTAAAAAAGGTTTACGCAGGGTCTTAATCTAAAAAGAATCCTTGGAGCGGGTCCCTGCTACACGTCTGCACATGTGTCTCCGTTGTTCCGTATCCTGGACGGGTGTAGCACGATGGTCATCTGTAAAAGAGAGGAACTTAGGTGTGCAAAAAGGTAGTTTTTAAAGAAACCATGTATAATTAAAGATAAGTAAAAGTTGCCACTTGTCTGCGTGCGTTGAGCCCCTTGTATTTGTAATAGGGGTGTGGCCATCAATCCGGTATGAATTACATATAGTTGCATCGGACTCGTCTAACTGTGTCCGTGGTCTTGACGACCTATCAAATGCTTTAGTTGGTGAGGCCGTTTTTAGTGTGCGGCTGCCAAGGCAGTCACACTCTCTTCGGCGCGCAAATATCGCTCAATATTTCCATGCACTGTAATGATGCAACATGGACCGGGCATCTTGAGCATGAGGGAAGCGTAATGCGGTATTGCATTAAAGCGAGCGAAAGCTTCGCGTCCAAGTAGTGCTTGATAGCCACTTTGGAACAAAGCAATGTGGAAGGTTAAATGTTCGATACGGAAGTTATCGGGGAAGCCCAATATAACCTCTAGTAGCAGGGAGCTCGTGCAGTGAGCCCCTGGGCCTAGCGTTACTCCTTTAAAGGTAGTGTTGCTATGGCAAATTTTCGTTGGATCTATCCCCATTTCGCGGATTGTATCCTGGTATATCAGGTTTAAACTGCTGCCACCGTCCATCGGGACTCATGTAAAGTGGTATCCGTCAATTATTGGGTCTAATACCAGGGCAGCCCATCCTGCACGCCGGATACTTGCTGAGTAATCACGATGGTCGAAAGTGATCGGTTGAGACGACCAGTGGCAGGACTTCGTGGTGATAGGCCCTTGGGCATATTTTTCTGGGAGTGCCGCTTTATTTCTCCCCTTGATCACGTGTAACATGTTGATTGTTTTGACTTCTAGTGGAAACTTCTTTTGTTCCCTAGTGTCTTGCTTGGGAGGCTCATCCTCGTCTTCGCTTGGTGTATCCTCCCCCTTGTGTACGGCGTTGAGCTTGCCGGACTGCTTGAATACCCAACATTCTCTGTGGGTATGATTAGCAGGTTTACCGGGGGTGCTATGGATCTGACATACTTGGTCTAGAATTTTGTTTAGGCTGGACAGTTCGTCTCTGGTGCCTTTAGAGGGCTGCTTTTGCTGACTTTGTCGAGAGCTTCTAAATCTGGGGTTTACTGCCGTGCTCTTCGTGATGTCTTCTTTATTCCGGCGTTTGTTATTGTTGTTGCACCAAGATTTCGCGTTTCCATCTCTAACTTCGGATGTACTTGGGTCGCTAATGCTGCATCTGGCTAGCCAGCTATCCTCACCCGCACAAAAGCGCGTCATGAGGCTTGTTAATGTTGCCATTGTTCTCGGCTTTTCTTGGCCGAGCTGTCTGGCAAGCCATTCGTCATGGACGCTATGCTTAAAAGCTGCTAAGGCTTCGGCATCCGGACAGTCGACTATTTGGTTCTTTTTAGTAAGAAACATGTTCCAAAGTTTTCGGGCTGACTCTCCAGGCTGTTGAGTTATATGACTCAAATTGTCCGCGTCCGGAGGTCGGACGTAAGTCCCCTGAAAATTTGCCCGAAAAGCATCTTCGAGCTCTTCCCAGCTTCCAATGGAACTTTCGGGGAGGCTCTTAAGCCAGTGCCGAGCTAGCCCTTTGAGTTTGAGGGGTAAATACTTAATGGCGTGGAGGTCATATCCTCGAGCCATATGGATATGGAGGATATAATCCTCAATCCAGACACCAGGGTCTGTTGTTCCGTATTATGCCTCTATATTTACGGGTTTGAATCCCTCTGGAAATTCATGATCCAGCACCTCATCGGTGAAACATAGGGGGTGTGCGGCACCCCTGTATCCGGGTGTACCGCGTTCTTTGGATGTTTGTTGTGTTGTGTTGTATGCTGGAGCGCGCTTACGTGGTCCATAGATGGATCTAGTTGTGCCTTCCTTTTGATGCGAGTCCTCGCGTGGATCGTGTATTGGCTTATGTGCGGCATTGTTTACCGCTCTATGTTGGCTGTGAGATCGCCTATCCGGCCAGATGGTTGTTTTGGTTTTTGGTTGTGGGGGATCTAAGGCCTCCTCATCGAATTCAGGTAGCAACTTCCGCTTCGGGTAGCTCTTGGTGGGGCGATTACCGCCGTACTTTGCTGCTGTGTTGAGTACTTTGCTCCATCTGATTTGGAGTGTGTCTTGCGCAGCCTTGAGCCTTTGCTTCTGCTTTTTTAGACTCCTCGTGGTGGCAACGAGCCTTTGATGGGCATTCTGTTGCTCCGGGTGTCCGTCCGGTGTGACGTCATCTGGACTATTATCTTTGACAGAGTCGGGTTGTTCGGCTTGATTCTCCGTGTTGTCGTGGTCCGGCAATGGTTCCCCTTGCTCTAATGTTGGGTCTGTATGATCGTTGTTTCTGCCGAGGCGGGATTTGGGGCGGCGCTTACGCCGCCGTTTTGACTGCTTCTCGAGGGAACAACCCTTCGTTGCGTCCTTCCGTTCCTCATCATCGTTTTCCTTTGATGTGTCCACCATGTATACGTCATGTGGCGAAGTGGGCGTCCAGTGCCCTGGGGGTAGTGGTTCCTGTTCGTCTCCTGCATCGTTGGCCATACCGTCGATGTATTTGGAGTCGGAGTCGAGCATGTCAGTTAAGTCATCGACAGTGGCTATTAAGTGGGTGGTGGGTGGGCGGCGAATTTCTTCGTCATCCGCATCCCAATCCTGCCGGGCATAGTTCGGCCAGGATTCTCCTGACAAGGAGAGAGACTTTAATGACTTCAGTATATCGCCAAAGGGCGAGTGTTGAAAGACATCCGCGGAGGTAAACTCCATGATTGGCGCCCAACCGGATTCAATCGGAACGGGCGCAAGCGGTTCGGAGTCCGTGGCCGAAGAAGTATCCGGCAGTTCAACAACATGGCTCTCGTGCAAGGTAAAGTCGATGTTCGGCTCGATCGCCACTGAGGGTAAGGCCTCCGTGGTGGGGTCCATCCACCCGTCCGCGGAAGGCGCAACTGGCTCCGAATTGAGGGTCGGAGCGGCCGCCGGTGCGATCTCCTTAACACTGTCCGATGGTAGAGCTAAGTCGTACTCATCGTGACCGCGTGACGCACAAGGCAGAGGCTCGAATCCGTCGAAGATCAAGTCTCCACGGATATCGGCCGCATAGTTTGAGCTTCCAAAACTGACCTGGTGGCCAGGGGCGTAACTTTCAATCTGCTCCAGATGGCCAAGTGAATTGGCCCGCAGTGCAAAGCCACCGAACACGAAAATCCGTCTGGGGAGAAAAGTCTCACCCTGGACTGCATCGCTATCGATGATAGTAGGAGCCATCAAGCCTAACGGCGACGACACAGAGGAACTCTCA
Organism: Triticum aestivum; assembly: GCF_018294505.1. NCBI lineage: Eukaryota > Viridiplantae > Streptophyta > Magnoliopsida > Poales > Poaceae > Triticum > Triticum aestivum. The sequence continues at coordinate 123,255,795 of NC_057794.1, forward strand.
ATGAAAGCACCAATGTCGGTGTCAAAACTGGCGGATCTCGGGTAGGGGGTCCCGAACTGTGTGTCTAAGGCGGATGGTAACAGGAGGCAGGGGACACAATGTTTTACCCAGGTTTGGGCCCTCTTGATGGAGGTAAAACCCTACGTCCTACTTGATTAATATTGATGATATGGGTAGTACAAGAGTAGATCTACCACGAGATCAGAGAGGCTAAATCCTAGAAGCTAGCCTATGGTATGATTGTATGTTGTCCTACGGACTAAAACACTCCGGTTTATATAGACACCGGAGAGGCTAGGGTTACACAATGTCAGTTACAAAGGAGGAGATATTCATATCCGTATTGCCTAGCTTGTCTTCCACGCCAAGTAGAGTCCCATCTGGATACGAGACGAAGTCTTCAATCTTGTATCTTCATAGTCTAACAATCCGGCCAAAGGATATAGTCCGGCTGTCCGGAGACCCCCTTATCCAGGACTCCCACAGTTACACAATGAAAAAGTAAAAGATGTATGTGGCAATTTCATGGAACATCGCAAAAAAGGAGAGCCAGCGGTGAGCCTATACAGTGTGCTATGGTACGTCACTCCTCCATTGCAATCATCGTGACATGTTATTTGTATGTCAATTCTATTGGACAAGTTTCCTAGGGACAGTTATTACGAGTTATCCTAAGAAAATAAGCACCTATGAATATAAGCTTCACGTAATAAGCCAACCAGTTCTTTTCATTGTGTTTTAGCTTATCTTTGGTATGATCAATGAAAAGTCTAGATTGCATTATATTTTTTCATTTTGCTGCCCCTATGAAAATTAATTTGACTTGCAAACATCACAAATTGAACCCAGTGCAGTAATTAATATGATAGGAAAACAGACCTTCACTATTTGCTCAAAATGGAAATACAAAGATACCATCTACTTGGCACAATCTACTTTGGTCAATATTTTCCATAGAGATCTCATTGCCTAATTTAAACAAAAAACGTATGACCCACATTTAAATTGTTAGGGAACGTAGTAATTTCAAAAAAAATCCTACGCACACGCAAGATCATGGTGATGCATAGCAACGAGAGGGGAGAGTGTGTCCACGTACCCTCGTAGATCGAAAGCGGAAGCGTTAGCACAACGCGGTTGATGTAGTCGTACGTCTTCACGATCCGACCGATCAAGTACCGAACGCACGACACCTCCGAGTTCTGCACACGTTCAACTTGATGATGTCCCTCGAACTCTGATCCAGCCGAGTGTTGAGGGAGATTTTCGTCAGCACGATGGTGTGGTGACGATGATGATGTTCTACCGACGCAGGGCTTCGCCTAAGCACCGCTATGATATGATCAAGGTGGATTATGGTGGAGGGGGGCACCGCACACGGCTAAAAGATCAAGAGATCAATTGTTTTGTCTATGGGGTTCCCCCTGGCCACGTATATAAAGGAGTGGAGGAGGGGGAGAGGGTCGGCCCCTATGGCGCGCCCTGGAGGAGTCCTACTCCCACCGGGAGTAGAATTCCTCCCCTTCCAAGTAGTAGGAGTGGGAGTCAAGGAAAGGGAAGAGGGAAGAGAAGGAAGGAGGGGGCGCAGCCCCTCCCCCTAGTCCAATTCGGACTAGGCATTGGGGGGTGCGCAGTCTCTCCTCTCTCTTTCCTCTAAAGCCCAATAAGGCCCATATACTCCCCGGCGAATTCTCGTAACTCTCCGGTACTTCGAAAAATACCCAAATCACTCGGAACCTTTCTGATGTCCGAATATAGTCGTACAATATATTGATCTTTATGTCTCGACCATTTCAAGACTCCTTATCATGTCCCTGATCTCATCCGGGACTCCAAACTACCTTCGGTACATCAAAACACATAAACTCATAATATAACCGCCATCGAACTTTAAGCATGCGGACCCTACGGGTTCGAGAACAATGTAGACATGACCGAGACACGTTTCCGGTCAATAACCAATAGCGGAATCTGGATGCTCATATTGGCTCCCACATATTCTACGAAGATCTTTATCGGTCAAACCGCATAACAACATATGTTGTTCCCTTTGTCATCGGTATGTTACTTGCCCGAGATTCGATCGTCTGTATCTTAATACCTAGTTCAATATCTTTACCGGCAAGTGTCTTTACTCGTTCCGTAATACATCATCCCGCAACTAACTCATTAGTTTCAATGCTTGCAAGGCTTATAGTGATGTGCATTACCGAGTGGGCCTAGAGATACCTCTTTGACAATCGAAGTGACAAATCCTAATCTCGAAATACGCCAACCCAACAAGTACCTTCGGAGACACCTGTAGAGCACCTTTATAATCATCCAGTTACGTTGTGACATTTGGTGGCACACAAAGTGTTCCTCCGGTAAACAGGAGTTGCATAATCTCATAGTCATAGGAACATGTATAAGTCATGAAGAAAGCAATAGCAACAAACTAAACGATCAAGTGCTAAGCTAACGGAATGGGTCAAGTCAATCAGATCATTTTAAAACATTATAACTGGGCACCCTAGGAGCTCCCTCAGGCTATCAGCCTTTGAAGCCATCTGATTTCATGTTATGGCTATCCCTGGCCGTTGGATGCACAGTATTTTTTTTATCGCTCGCGTCCCCGCAGCTTCTTGAGGGCAGCTACTCTCGTAACTTTTTCTAACTAACGTGGTTAACTGGGCCAAACGGCCCATCTGTCCGCTGAAGCAAGGAGAAAGATCGGTCGAAAAGCACATCAGTCATGGGCGATTGGGGTGGTCGCTAACCCTATGGTCCCTATCCAAGGCCAACGGCGATGGCGGCGGTGAGCCGAGACGTCATCGGAGTTCGAGCCCGTGCTGCTATTCGTTAAAGCGTGTTTGTGTCCATCCAGTCCCAATTTGAGGCGCATAGAGGAGCGTCCGCCGTCCGGCCGTGTGCCGGATGCGAGGCGCTGGATTGGATTGACCGGAGGTGAGGAGCGGACGGATCGGGTGGAGTCGCAGGAGTGAACAATAGCATGGCGGGCGACGCTGGACGGGAGCGGCGGTGCCTCCTCGCGACCTTCACCTCCAGCGGTGGACCCAACCGCGACTTCCATTCTTGCCTTGCGGTCGCCCCTTGTAGTCCGAGAAGGAAAGGGGTGCGGTGGCGGTAGCAAGGACGAGGAGGTTGGTAAGGAGACGAAGAAGGCGCCCCCGCTCCCCGTGCTCACAGCCGTGCTCAATATTGATATGTCTCGTGGTTTGTGTTCTAGCAACCGCTTAAGGAGGAGAAGGGCAGAATGCCACGTACAGGTAAATGCTTTCATGGTGTCCCTTTCAATGTATTGTTGCTCGGCGGATTCTACCGTTCTCTGTGGTCACAGTGCGCAGGCGGCTCTTCCTGGCGTCATGGAGTTCAAGAGAGAGGAAGGATTACATGGCGATCATGATGCGCACTGCACATACACAACGGATGCTGGTCGGTAGACCAGTCCATTCACCTTGCTATTTAATTTAGATGCATGCTTTGGATCTTTTAGTTTTTTCAGAAAACATTATTATGCGATACCGTCATACCGCTGTATAATGAAGCTTAAATTCAATCTTTGATTTACCTATTTCAACCATCGAAAATCTATTCTTAGCTATCATAAAGTTGTTGGCATTTATTGCATATGCCTCATGAGAGTGGTTCTTCTACACCCACTCTCGGTGCACCCACGCAAGAAAACATATCAAAAAATTTCAAAAAAAACTGAAACTTCGTGGAAATGATCATCAACAAATGTTATGGGGCTTGCAAAATTTGGTGGTCAAATAACATTCGAGGAGCTCTCTACAAAAGAGACAAAATCACTGAAAATGTGCGTGCACTGTTTGAGCAGATTTTGCAATTTTTTTCTTTTTTGTAGAGCGCCTCTCGAATGTTATTTGACCACCAAACTTTGCAAGCCCTCATAATATTTGTTGATGATCATTTCCACGAAGTTTCATATTTTTTCTAAATGTTTTGATATGTTTTCTTGCATGGGTGCACCGAAAGTGGGTGCAGCCACTACTTTCCCTATGCCTCGTTTGCCATGGTTTATCCAGTTCTTTTTTTGGCTTCAGATAGATGCTATTCTCACTGCCAGCAGACTGCTTGTTTAAGGCCTTCCAGTAAGTAATTTATATTAATTTAGTAGAGCGACTTTTAAAGATGATTGTTTTCTCATGTTTGTTCTCACTGGGAAGAAAGCAAGATCTTTATACGTACATGTTTGCATTTTCCCATGTGAGGACACTTCTGTGGGCGTTAACACGTACAAAGGAATGATGTCCTTCTCGAAATATTTTTTTGGTAAAAAGCTTTGCTAAAGTCATATGCAAACTCTGTCAATGTATGCAAGGAGCGTGGCCAGGCCCATGCGTGTGCGTTGGTTGTTTGGGACCCTGCATGGAGTGGTATGCTTGGTGATGCACACAAGATCAGCCAAGAAATCCTGAAAAAATGTGCATCAACTGTTCAATTTATTCATATAGAGGCTTTTCGTAAGATAGAAGTTCATATTCTTCATATGTTGTCTTAACCATGCTTTCCTGATCAGCAAAGAAATCCTGAAAAAATGTGCATCTTCTGTCCAATTTATGCATATAGAGGCTCTTCGTAAGATAAAAGATGATGTTCTTCATATAATCATGCTTTCCTGATCAGCCAAGAAATCCTGAAAAAGTGCGCATATACTGTTCAATTTATGCATAAAAGGCTCTTTGTAAGATAGAAGATGATGTTCATCATATGTCGCCTTCATGCTTTCCGGAAAAGCATAAGCATATATAGCCGACATCACCATATATAGGCCTGGTTTATTATTGTGATCTCTGTCGTACCTATGTGCAGCTCTTTTTTAGCTAATCCTTGTTTTGCAGGCCTGGTGGTTCAATTCAATAAAAATAATGTACCCTATAGCATTTTTTCAATGTGACGGAACAACATCCGAGAGGGTCAGTGCTGGACCGATAGGTGTCTCTACAAGTCTGCAGATTATGTTACCCTATGATATGATCCTCCATGGAGCGAAATTTATCTTCATGTGTCACAAAAAATAGGTTTGCTCGGTGCTAATGGGGTTGCTGCTATGAGTAGTCTCTTTAGAGCTAACTGTATGGACTTTGAGACAGATTCTTTTTGTGAAATGCTGCCTTCTGAAGGAGGTGCTCACAGATCGATTCCTTGTTTCAGAAAAATATCATCTTACTATGATCATGCTTTTAGACGTTCTGCTTTAGCAGTGATGCAGGTTATCCCTTTTTGCAAGAAAGGTTATTTCGCTGCTCATGTCTTTATGTGGCTGGGCTCTCTCAAGCAACAGGAGACACACATTTCGGCAGGGAATCACAAAGCTTTCAGCAGTGATGTCCAACAGGCTATTGTGAAACCCAGCAAAATTGGATAGGGATGCCAAGCTACTATTTTTCTGTCAGGTAAAACAATTGCTCATGCAAATGTATGTTCAGCTCTATTGTGTTGTTACAATGTTGAATTCTCTTTTAATTCGGTGTTCTCCTTACCGACGTTCTTTCCTGAGGACCGTCTCAGCTTTGGATAAACATCTGTTATGTTCTCCGAGGAATAAGTAATAGCCCCGTCGTGCTTCTAATGTGTTATTCCTTTGTTGTTATTATGGTAGTACGAACCCAGTTTGTTGTTTGGTTTATCTAAATATAAGAGAACATGGTTTCCATACATTTAAATTTACAGAACATGTTAGCTTAACTATGGGCTACAATATATAGGTAAAATGTGTATCCATTGTGACAAAGATTTCTGTGAATTCTGCCATCTTTTGTCCAGAACACTCTGTCATGCTAACAAAATGCTGGAAGGGTAATGCTTCATATGATCAGCAGGCATGCCTGCCTGAATTGGGCGCCATGTTTCCTTGCAATAAAGGACTTTCTGATACACTTGAAAATTAGCTTATAAAATCGAAACGAGAGTTTGATAATTGATTTATAAAGAACTTTGTGCGTTTAGAGTTTGACAATGACAGACAACGGAGGAATGACCACGATCACTCTACTTTGTTGCTTCATCTTGTAGTACAATAATGATATGCCAAATTATTAGCATTATTATTTGGAATAAAGAATTTTAGGCGCCATTTATTTCTTCTTACATTAGTATTTGGAATAAATATTCCCCTGATTTTTAAGGTATTTAGATGAATAGTTTTTCAAATTGCATGGTCCTTACATTTCTAGAATTATCTTTTCCTTGCATTATATTTTAGAATAAACAGCTCTTGCATTTTATGTTTTTTTGCCAAATGGATTCTCCTACTATATATGCTTGCCTTATTCAGAACATGTACAGCAGTGTATCATGAGCATATGGCATCGTTGCATCTTATTTGGTTGTGTACAAATTTATCACAATATTTCCCTTTATGATGCATATTTAATTTAGTCCAGTTTAGTCCTTAGATATGTTCATCTTGTTCATCAGATTAGATGAGAGACTGATGCTGCTGCGACCATAAGTGCCGGTGATTTCTGTACATGCACCGAACCAACTAAAGCAAACATTGAATGTGTAACTTCTTCCTAGGTAAGAATAATGTGCGCTCATGTTTGCATAGTTTTTATATAGTAAGTTTGTAATGTGCATGACCAAGTGGGGCCACATGACTCACCAAATAGTATTTGTTGTCTCTTGGATTGTTATTTATAAAAAAATTGTATTGATCTGAACAGAAAGGTCACATTTGCATTTTGGTTCCGTATATGTAGTACTTTCACTGATCTTTTTTCCTATACAAACATACAGGGCGCAAGCATTGGGTGAATCAAATTCACCAAAGGTTGAAGGAGCTCATCCATCTAGTGAGAGCATTGCAGCTTCCCACATGCCATTTATTAATCCATCTGTTTTAATTGCATCAGATACTCCATCCTTCAATTGTATTGCCAATGTCACTTACACATATGTAATTAAGAGAAAATAGGACTTTGCAAGGATGTCACACTACTATTATTTCGATGTGTTTTGTTGAGAAGCTTTATCAAAATTACTATAGTGATCAGTTTCATGGAGTGCCATTTGTTTACACTTTCGTTGCACGGTCACCTGTTGGCACATTCATGGTCATGAAATGCCTATGTTGTAGATTTATGATCCAATTTATGACTTGCTAGAAAAACGTGTTGACATGGAACTAAGAGGATGGCCAATATGACCCGGAAAATTTAGATGATGGTAGCTATATAAAATAATAAATACTGGTGTAGGTTCAGAAGTTCTTTCACTGGAAATAGAAATTCAGTTCTTCCATGTCTAGCTATTTGCAAAATTACTATCACTTTATTGGAAAAATAGGCGGGCGCAGCAACGCGCGCCAATCATGATCTAGTTCTCCTAATGATGTGATCCCGTTAATCAAATGACAACTCATGTCTATGGTTAGAAAACATAACCATCTTTGATCAACGAGCTAGTCAAGTAGAGGCATACTAGTGACACTGTTTGTCTATGTATTCACACATGTATTATGTTTTCGGTTAATACAATTTTAGCATGAATAATAAACATTTATCATGATATAAGGAAATAAATAATAACTTTGTTATTGCCTCTAGGGCATATTTCCTTCAGTCTCCCACTTGCACTAGAGTCAATAATCTAGTTCACATCGCCATGTGATTTAATACCAATAGTTCACATCACCATGTGATTAACACCCATAGTTCACATCGACATGTGACCAACACCCAAAGGGTTTACTAGAGTCAATAATCTAGTTCACATCACTATGTGATTAACACCCAAAGAGTACTAAGGTGTGATCATGTTTTGCTTGTGAGAGAAGTTTAGTCAACCGGTCTGCCACATTTAGATCCGTAAGTATTTTGCAAATTTCTATGTCAACAACGCTCTGCACGGAGCTACTCTAGCTAATTGCTCCCACTTTCAATATGTATCCAGATTGAGATTTAGAGTCATCTGGATCAGTGTCAAAATTTGCATCGACGTAACCCTTTACGACGAACCTTTTTTTGTCACCTCCATAATCGAGAAACATATCCTTATTCCACTAAGGATAATTTTGTCTGTTGTCCGGTGATCTACTCCTAGATCACTATTGTAGTCCCTTGCCAAAATCAGTGTAGGGTATACAATAGATTTGGTACACAGCATGGCATATTTTATAGAACCTATGACCAAGGCATAGGGAATGACTTTCATTCTCTTTCTATCTTCTGCCATGGTCGGGCTTTGAGTCTTACTTAGTTTCACACCTTGTAACACAGGCAAGAACTCTTTTTTTGATTGTTCCATTTTGAACTACTTCAAAATCTTGTCAAGGTATGTACTCATTGAAAAACTTATCAAGCGTCTTGATCTATCTCTATAGATCTTGATGCTCAATATGTAAGTAGCTTCACCGAGGCCTTTCTTTGAAAAACTCCTTTCAAACACTCCTTTATGCTTTGCAAAATAATTCTACATTATCTCCGATCAACAATATGTCATTCACATATACTTATCAGAAATGTTGTAGAGCTCCCACTCACTTTCTTGTAAATACAGGCTTCACCGCAAGAATGTATAAAACTATATGCTTTAATCAACTTATCAAAGCGTATATTCCAACTCCGAGATGCTTGCACCAGTCCATAGATGGATCGCTGGAGCTTGCATATTTTTTAGCACCTTTAGGATTGACAAAACTTTCTTGTTGCATCATATACAATTCTTCTTTAATAAATGCATTAAGGAATGTAGTTTTGTTTATCCATTTGCCAGATCTCATAAAATGTGGCAATTGCTAACATGATTCGGACAGACTTAAGCATAGATACGAGTGAGAAACTCTCATCGTAGTCAACACCTTGAACTTGTCGAAAACCTTTTGCGACAATTCTAGCTTTGTAGATAGTAACACTACTATCAGTGTCCGTCTTCCTCTTGAAGATCCATTTAATCTCAATGGCTCGCCAATCTTTGGGCAAGTCAATCAAAGTCCATACTTTGTTCTTATACATGGATCTCATCTTAGATTTCATGGCCTCAAGCCATTTCGCGGAATCTGGGCTCATCATCGCTTCCTCATAGTTTGTAGGTTCGTCATGGTCAAGTAACATGACCTACAGAACAGGATTACCGTACCACTCTGGTGCGGATCTCACTCGGGTTCACCTACGAGGTTCGGTAGTAACTTGATTTGAAGTTACATGATCATCATCATTAGCTTCCTCATTAATTGGTGTAGTAGTCACAGGAACAGATTTCTGTGATGAACTACTTTCCAATAAGGGAGTAGGTATAGTTACCTCATCAAGTTCTACTTTCCTCCCACTCACTTCTTTCGAGAGAAACTCCTTCTCTAGAAAGGATCCATTCTCAGCAATGAATATCTTGCCTTCGGATCTGTGATAGAAGGTGTACCCAACATTTTCTTTTGGGTATCCTATGAAGACGCACTTCTCCGATTTGGGTTTGAGCTTATCAGGTTGAAACTTTTTCACATAAGCATTGCAACCTCAAACTTTAAGAAATGACAGCTTAGGTTTCTTGCCAAACCATAGTTCATACGGTGTCGTCTCAACGGATTTAGATGGTGCCCTATTTAATGTGAATGTAGCTGTCTCTAATGCATAACCCCAAAAGGATAGTGGTAAATCGGTAAGAGACATCATAGATCGCACCATATCTAATAAAGTACGGTTACGACGTTCAGACACACCATTACACTGTGGTGTTCCAGGTGGCGTGAGTAGTGAAACTATTTCACATTGTTTTAACTGAAGTCCAAACTCGTAACTCAAATATTTTTCTGCGATCATATCGTAGAAACTTTTATTTTTGTTACGATGATTCTCCACTTCACTCTGAAATTCTTTGAATTTTTCAAATGTTTCAGACTTGTGTTTCATCAAGTAGATATACTCATATCTGCTCAAATCATCTGTGAAGATCAGAAAATAATGATACCTGCCGCGGGCCTCAATATTCATCAGACCACATACATCAGTATGTTTGATTTCCAACAAATCTGTTGCTCACTCCATTGTTTTGGAGAACGGAGTCTTAGTCATCTTGCCCATGAGGCATGGTTCGCAAGAATCAACTGATTCATAATCAAGTGATTCCAAAATCCCATCAGCATGGTTTTTCTTCATGCGCTTTACACCAATATGACCTAAACGGCAGTGCCACAAATAAGTTGCACTATCATTATTAACTTTGCATCTTTTGGCTTCAATATTATGAAAATGTGTATCACCACGATCGAGATCCAACAAACCATTTTCATTGGGTGTATGACCATAGAAGGTTTTATTCATGTAAACAGAACAACAATTATTCTCTAACTTACATTAATAACCGTATTGCAATAAACATGATCCAATCATATTCATGCTCAACGCAAACACTAAAGAACATTTATTTTAGGTTTAACACTAATCCTGAAAGTATAGGGAGTGTGCGATGATGATCATATCAATCTTGGAACCATTTCCAATACACATCGTCACTTCACCCTTAACTAGTCTCTGTTCATTCTGCAACTCCATTTTCGAGTTACTATTCTTAGCAACTAAACTAGTATCAAATACTGAGGGGTTGCTATAAACACTAGTAAAGTACACATCAATAACATGTATATCAAATATACCTATGTTCACTTTGCCATCCTTCTTATCCGCCAATTACTTGGGGTAGTTCCGCTTCCAGTGACCAGTCCCTTTGCAGTAGAAGCACTCAGTTTCAGGCTTAGGTCCAGACTTGGGTTTTTTCACTTGAGCAGCAACTTGCTTACCGTTCTTATTGAAGTTCCCCTTTCTTCCCTTTGTCCCTTTACTTGAAACTAGTGGTTTTGTTTACCATCAACACTTGATGCTTTTCTTGATTCCTACCTTCGTCGATTTCAGCATCACAAAGAGCTTGGGAATCGTGTCCGCTATCCCTTGCATATTATAGTTCATCACAAAGTTCTACTAACTTGGTGATGGTGACTAGAGAATTCTGTCAATCACTATTTTATCTGGAAGATTAACTCCCACTTGATTCAAACGATTGTAGTACCCAGACAATCTGAGCACATGCTCACTGCTTGAGCTATTCTCCTCCATCTTTTAGCTATAGAACTTGTTGGAGACTTCATATCTCTCAACTCGGGTATTTGCTTGAAATATTAACTTCAACTCCTGGAACATCTCATATGGTCCATGACGTTCAAAACGTCTTTGAAGTCCCGATTCTAAGCCGTTTAAGCATGGTGCACTAAACTATCAAGTAGTCATCATATTGAGCTAGCCAAACGTTCATAACATCTGCATCTGCTCCTGCAATAGGTTTGTCACCTAGCGGTGCATCAAGGACATAATTCTTCTGTGCATCAATGAGGATAAACCTCAGATCACGGATCCAATCCGCATCATTGCTACTAACATCTTTCAACTTAGTTTTCTATAGGAACATATCAAAAATAAAACAGGGGAGCTAAACGCGAGCTATTGATCTACAACATAGATATGCTAATACTACCAGGACTAAGTTCATGATAAATTTAAGTTCAATTAATCATATTACTTATGAACTCCCACTTAGATAGACATCCCTCTAATCCTCTAAGTGATCACGTGATCCATATCAACTAAACCATGTCCGATCATCATGTGAGATGGAGTAGTTTCAATGGTGAACATCACTATGTTGATCATATCTACTATATGATTCACGCTCGACCTTTCGGTCTCAGTGTTCCGAGGCCATGTCTGTTATATGCTAGGCTCGTCAAGTTTAACCTGAGTATTCCGCGTGTGCAACTGTTTTGCACCCGTTGTATTTGAACGTAGAGCCTATCACACCCGATCATCACGTGGTGTCTCAGCACGAAGAACTTTCGCAATGGTGCATACTCAGGGAGAACACTTATATCTTGATAATTTAGTGAGAGGTCATCTTATAATGCTACCATCAATCAAAGCAAGATAAGATGCATAAAAGATAAACATCACATGCAATCAATATAAGTGATATGATATGGACATCATCATCTTGTGCTTGTGATCTTCATCTCCGAAGCACCGTCATGATCACCATCGTCACCGGCGCGACACCTTGATCTCCATCGTAGCATCGTTGTCATCTCGCCAACTTATGCTTCTATGACTATCGCTACCGCTTAGTGATAAAGTAAAGCATTACAGGGCGATTGCATTGCATACAATAAAGCGACAACCATATGGCTCCTGCCAGTTGCCGATAACCCGGTTACAAAACATGATCATCTCATACAATAAAATATAGCATCATGCCTTGACCATATCACATCACAACATGCCCTGCAAAAACAAGTTAGACGTCCTCTACTTTGTTGTTGCAAAGTTTTACGTGGCTGCTACGGGCAGAGCAAGAACCGTTCTTACCTACGCATCAAAACCACAACGATAGTTCAACAAGTAAGTGTTGTTTTAACCTTCTCAAGGATCGGGCGTAGCCACACTTGGTTCAACTAAAGTTGAAAAAACTGACACCCATCAGCCACCTGTGTGCAAAGCACGTCGGTAGAACCAGTCTCGCGTAAGCGTACGCGTAATGTCGATCTGGGCCGCTTCATCCAACAATACCGCCGAACCAAAGTATGACATGCTGGTAAGCAGTATGACTTGTATCGCCCACAACTCACTTGTGTTCTACTCGTGCATATGACATCTACGCATAAAACCTGGCTCGGATGCCACTGTTAGGGAACGTAGTAATTTTAAAAAAAATTCCTACGCACATGCAAGATCATGGTGATGCATAGCAACGAGAGGGGAGAGTGTGTCCACGTACCCTCGTAGACCGAAAGCGGAAGCGTTAGCACAACGCGGTTGATGTAGTCGTACGTCTTCACGATCCGACCGATCAAGTACCAAACGCACGGCACCTCCGAGTTCTGCACACGTTCAACTCGATGATGTCCCTCGAACTCCGATCCAGCTGAGTGTTGAGGGAGAGTTTCGTCAGCACGACGGCGTGGTGATGATGATGATGTTCTATCGACGCCAGGGCTTCGCCTAAGCACCGCTACGATATGATCGAGGTGGATTAGGGTGGAGGGGGGCACCGCACACGGCTAAGAGATCAAGAGATCAATTGTTCTGTCTATGGGGTGCCCCCTGGCCATGTATATAAAGGAGTGGAGGAGGGGGAGAGGGTCGGCCCCTATGGCGCGCCCTGGAGGAGTCCTACTCCCACCGGGAGTAGGATTCCTCCCCTTCCAAGTAGTAGGAGTAGGAGTCAAGGAAAGGGAAGAGGGAAGAGAAGGAAGGAGGGGGCGCAGCCCCTCCCCCTAGTCCAATTCGGACTAGGCATTGGGGGGTGCGCAGCCTCTTCTCTCTTTTTCCTCTAAAGCCCAATAAGGCCCATATACTCCCCGGCGAATTCCCGTAACTCTCCGGTACTCCGAAAAATACCCGAATCACTCAGAATCTTTCTGATGTCCGAATATAGTCATCCAATATATCGATCTTTACGTCTCGACCATTTCGAGACTCCTCTTCATGTCCCCGATCTCATCCAGGACTCCAAACTACCTTCGGTACATCAAAACACATAAACTCATAATATAACTGTCATCGAACTTTAAGCGTGCGGACCCTACGGGTTCGAGAACAATGTAGACATGACCGAGACACGTTTCCGGTCAATAACCAATAGCGGAACCTGGATGCTCATATTGGCTCCCACATATTCTACGAAGATCTTTATCGGTCAAACCGCATAACAACATACGTTGTTCCCTTTGTCATCGGTATGTTACTTGCCCGAGATTCGATCGTCGGTATCTCAATACCTAGTTCAATCTCGTTACCGACAAGTCTCTTTACTCATTCTGTAATACATCATCCTGCGACTAACTCATTAGTTGCAATGCTTGCAAGGCTTATAGTGATGTGCATTACCGAGTGGGCCTAGAGATACCTCTCCGACAATCGGAGTGACAAATCCTAATCTCGAAATACGCCAACCCAACAAGTACCTTCGGAGACACCTGTAGAGCACCTTTATAATCACCCAGTTACGTTGTGACGTTTGGTGGCACACAAAGTGTTCCTCCGGTAAATGGGAGTTGCATAATCTCATAGTCATAGGAACATGTATAAGTCATGAAGAAAGCAATAGAAACAAGCTAAAAGATCAAGTGCTAAGCTAACGGAATGGGTCAAGTCAATCACATCATTCTCCTAATGATGTGATCTCGTTAATCAAATGACAACTCATGTCTATGGTTAGGAAACAAAACCATCTTTGATCAACAAGCTAGTCAAGTAGAGGCATACTAGTGACACTTTGTTTGTCTATGTATTCACACATGTATTATGTTTCCGGTTAATACAATTCTAGCATGAATAATAAACATTTATCATGATATAAGGAAATAAACAATAACTTTATTATTGCCTCTAGGGCATATTTCCTTCATAGATGAAGAGCAATTATTTATTGAATCGATGGTCCAAGTGGCTGGTTATTATCATATAGCAGCAGCACCTGAAAGCATCATATAGCAGCAGTAGCTCATAGCAACTCATCATACAGCTGCAACAGTGTGCAATTCATCATATACCAGCAGCAGTTCATAGCAATTCATCATATAGCAGCAGCAGCTCATAGCAATTCATCATATAGCAGCAGCAGGAGCAGCTCATAGCAATTCATCATATAGCAGCAGCACGAGCAGCTCATAGCAATTCATCATATAGCATCAGCAGGAGCTGCTCATAACAATTCATCATACAACAGCAGCAGGAGCAGCTTATAGCAACTCATCATATAGCAGCAGCAGAAGCTCATAGCAATTCATCAAATAACAGCAGGAGGAGCTCATAGCAATTCATTATATAGCAGCAGAAGCTCATAGCAATTCATCATATAGCAGCAGCAGGAGTAGCTCATAGCAATGCATCATATAGCAGCAACAGAATAAGAAGCTCATAGCAATTCATCGTATAGTGGATCAGAATGAAAATTCGGCAAAAACTTAGAGGAGATCCTCACCTTGTTGGATGAGCTCATCTTTCAGCAGCACCTCAAGGCCACGGCCTGGGAGGTGGGGAGGGGGAATAAGGTGCCTTCTTCCGCAGTGTGGCATCAGCCGTAGTTGTGCAGCGCCTGCCGGAGTAGTGCGTTAGACGAACCACAGTGGAGCAGCTGCTGGAGACCATGAGAATGAGGGGCGGCACCAGAGGGAGGAGCAGCCAGGGAGATTTGCCCCTACCTGCCGGCCATGTAGCCTAGCTGGACAGAGCATCGTCGAGGATCAGGCTAGATGGGACCAGTGGCGACAACTTGTTAGAGGAACCCTAGTGCTGCAGGAAGGGTATCGAGGTAGAGGGAAAGGGGAGAGGAGATGTAACCGGGCAGGGCAATGAACGCTTGTGTGTTTGTTTTTACTTGAGGGTGAGGTGTGACGCGGGCGTCATCAGTTGCATTTTGAGTGTAATATAGGAAGACAACAGAGTCATTTCACTATTCCCCTTCCCTTCAATTTTTAGTGAGGTTCTACCCAAAACACCCCCCTCTAAAGCGAAATTATTTAAGCCCAAGCCCATAACTCAAAAATGACTTCTTTAC
Organism: Triticum aestivum; assembly: GCF_018294505.1. Lineage (NCBI taxonomy): Eukaryota > Viridiplantae > Streptophyta > Magnoliopsida > Poales > Poaceae > Triticum > Triticum aestivum. The sequence goes on from NC_057794.1 coordinate 123,271,359, forward strand.
ATATTTTATGGCTTATTTTGACAATAAGCCCAGAAAAGGCGGAATAGAACTGGCCCTTAACCTGCAATTCAATTGTGCGTGGAATGATGAATCACTCCTGCCTGCTATAGTGTACATTTAGGCATCATCATACATGGCATAACATAATACATGTGCATTCCATTGTAGAATCTGGAATATGCAATGTTTATGTTAGTTCATACGTTGCACATGATGTTTAAATGCCCCTTAAATCTGGTCAGTCAAGTGATGGTCTTTAAGCCTCATTCTTTGCTTCTTTTCTTGATATGTAAGATTTGCTCACACATCTGTTCAATTGCTTGTTTACATCAGCAAGCCATACTAGGACTGTTTGCTTTGATTACTTGATGTTCTTGACCTAACACTCTAACAGAGCTTGTCAACGATTTAAACACTAAGGGCTGCTGTAGTGGGGCCTTTTCTAACTCATAGGTGACATAAAGGTTTGGATGTACAGTAAAGTAGGCTCTCCAAGAGTACCTGGAGAACCAGTTCAAAGGTACGCCTAGTTTTTACATAGTGTAGACATAGTAAATGCTCATTTCATTGTGTGCAAGTGCAAGAGATGCGGCATGTTTCATTATATGGTGTTGTTTTGTTATAATCTCATCCTTTTGTGTTCACAGACTGGAAAGTATGCATATTTATGTTCCAAGGAGATGAGTAACTAGTTTGTGTCACCTTGCAGAGGGGGTGCAATGAAGATAAGATTGAGGATTTCCAAGTACAAGATGTTAGGAAGGAGCCTTGCAAGAGAAGTAGGAGCTGCACTGAGCCTCTTCAACCTATTAAGGTAAGTCACTTTATCCAACTCAACAGTTCAATTTCTTGTTTGTTTCAGGCATAGTTAATTTGCTCTTTTCAATTGCTTTATTTGTCCTCAGTTAATGAGATGCCCAAAGAATGATGCCTGATGTTGGGTACTTGTATAACTATTAGTTGACATAATTAAAGGTCTTACCATTTAATTACTCTGCCAAAGTGTGCCTGAAGCTTTGAAGTCTATTAACCAACTATTATTGAATGAGGCTCACAATCTAGTTTATACTAGGCTAATGATTGCATAGTTCTGCTTGTTGTAGTATGTTTGTATGAAATCCTCTGCTGTTCATTATGCTCCCTAAGACTTTAATTGAGCTACAGAATGGCCAACTGCTTGCTTACTTCTATGCAACGTGTTGTCTAAATTTGTACTCCCTCCTTCCATCTATATAGGGCCTAATGCGTTTTTCGAGGATAACTTTGACCAAATATTAGAGCAATAATATATGACATGCAACTTACACAAAGCACACCATTAAATTCGTGTGTGAAAGGAGCTTTTAGTGATATAATTTTCACATTGTGCATGTCATGTACTATTAATCTTGTCAATAGTCAAAGGCGGTCTTAAAAAATGCATTAGGCCCTATATAGATGGAAGGAGGGAGTAACTTGTCTGTGTTTTGGATTGGGCCCCAACATCATGCTCCTCTGGTGAGCTAAGAGAGATTTCTGTATGCAGGCTGCATAGACTACCTTTTTATAATTTTTAAAATATCATCTGCTTATGCTTCATGACGTGTAACATTATTATTAGTCTTGTTTTGCCATGTACAAAATAGTCTGTCTTGCTCGCTTCATTGTTGTAACTATATTTTTGCCCTAGTCATGTGTACTTACAGAAACATTTCAGGATAAAGTGACATCGACACAAAGATCTGTGAGCAATGCGGCATGGCCTTTACCGAATGGTTATGGATTGGAATTGGAATGTGCTGATGTTCTCGAGCATCAACTAGAGGTGGCAAGACAACGTGTACATGATTCTGAACGTACAATCAACAAATTGAGACTGGACATGCAGGTATTAGATGCAGGAGTCAAAAAATGAAACAAGACACTGAGGTAACAACGAAGGAATTGGAGATTTTGCAGACTGAAATTTGTGCTATCTAAATCCGGCCAATCCTATTTTCTGAAGAGATTATAGTTCAAATGGTAAGTTATGTTGATGCGCGTCCATGATGTATGAGCTGTATTTGCCCGGTGTATGTAATTTGTTGTTTGTGTATGTTTTATTATCACTGGTGCCGAACCATAACGCCCAGAGCGTATAATCGGCTGTAATTTCTTTATTGTGTAGTGTAGGATTATTCTATGTTTCTATGCCTTAGTCTCTTTATTGTATAGTGTATGTTTTTAGAGGTGATAGTATAGAGTATGATAATTCTTTGAATATGCTATGTCATTCAAACGAGGGCCAACTCGCCCAAACATTGTAGTGATCATGGTCGTCCATAGGCTGTACGATCCATGGGCCATCTACGTGACGGACGATCCATGGCCTTCTACGGGTTGTCGGATCCGTGGGCCTTCTATGGGCCGTCGGATCGATGGGCCTTCTATGGGCCGTCGGATCAATGGGCCTTCTATGGGCCATCGGGTCAATGGGCCTTCTATGTCCCGTAGGATCCATGGGCCTTCTACGGGCCGTCTCATCTATGGGCCTTGTACGGGCCGTATAAGGGGCCGTAAATGGGCTAGAGTTGAAATCATCTGTTCATGGGCCGACCATAACGGGCCGTCGTTAATCGGCCGTATTTGATGACGCTATGAAAACGGCCCAATGTATTAGCGGGCCTCAAACGGGCCGACTGTAACCATGGGCTGAATTTGTCCCACAAGCAAAAAATGACAGTAACGGGCCGAAAGTAAACGAATGCTGGAAATGAGCGCAAGAATAAATGGGCCCTTAGAAGGCCGAAAGATAATATGGGCTGGAAACGGCCCAACGGAATAATGGTCCGTTAATGGGTATAAAGTGATACACTGTTCATTACGGGCCAGTTTTACCATGGGTCGTTAATGGGCCGAGGGTTACTAAGGGCCTCATATGGGTCGAAAGACGTCATGGGCCATACATGGGCCGGAAGTTAAAATGGGCTGGAATTATATTGGACGGCCTAGATGACGCTACTGGGCCTAATTCGGATAGGTCGTAAATGGGCCCTAGGTTAGCGGGCTGTAAATGGGCTATATGTGAACAGGCCATTAACAGGAATGGGCCTCTGTTGGGCCGTGCCACGTGTCGACGTATCATATGCGCTTTGGGTCCAATGAGTGGATGACATCTGTCCCAACGGCAAGCCAGCACGTGTTCCCTCCAGCCAATGATGATTTTACACGTGGAAAATCCCCATTGGTCGGGGCTGTTAACGGGTTATCGGATCCAAAACCGGACCTGATAGCTTAACAGCGTTTCGTTACGGTGGATGCCATGTGTCGGTCACCCTTGACGAAAGCACTTATGTGACGCACGATTTATCGTCATGGAAGTGGACACTTCCGTGATGATAATTTTGGTAATGTCATGGAACACTTCTACGACAGCACAGGTATGACTATCTTGATTCTGTCATAAAATTTTCATGGATGTACATGCATGACAGAAAACGTGACCTACTGTGACAAACACGTATCATCACGGAAGTGTATTTTTTTGTAGTGTACACTTGTGTTGAGGTCAAGATATTCCATTCCAACCACATAAATCTTGATCTCTAGCCTTCCCCAAGTTGCTTTCCACTCAAATTTTTTTTCTACCAAATCCAAATCCTGTGAGAGAGAGTTGAGTGTTCGGGAGACTATCATTTGAAGCACAAGAGCAAGGAGTTCATCATCAACACACCATTTGTTACCTCTTGGAGAGTGGTGTCTCCTAGATTGGCTAGGTGTCATTTGGGAGCCTCTGTCAAGATTGTGGAGTTGAACCAAGGAGTTTGTAAGGGCAAGGAGATCGCCTACTTCGTGAAGATCTACCCGAGTGAGGCAAGTCCTTTGTGGGCGACGGCCATAGTGAGATAGACAAGGTTGCTTCTTCGTGGACCCTTCGTGGGTGGAGCCCTCCGTGGACTCGCGCAACCGTTACCCTTTGTGGGTTGAAGTCTCCATCAACGTGGATGTACGATAGCACCACCTATCGGAATCACGCCAAAAATCTCCGTGTCTACATTGCGTTTTCTCCCTCAAACTCCTCCCTTTACCTTCATATGCAATTGTTTTACTTTCCGCTGCTATACTTTTAGAATTGCATGTGTAGATTGATTGCTTGACTTGTGCAAAGTTGCTAAAATCTGCCAAGAACTAAAATTGGAAAAAGGCTAGATTTTTATTTGGTCAAGTAGTCTAATCACCCCCCCCCCCTCTAGACATACTTTCGATCCTACAGTAGCCCAGAATCCTAAAGCTGAGTCTGATATTGGTCTGGGAAAGAGTACAAAAAGGCGAATAACCAACTCGTGTAGATTAAAATGCCGTATTGCTATTTTCATTAGCGTGTGCTTTGTCAAAGTTGTCCCTTCTAGGATTCACCACTCCTGGTACCCCGCATTCTTCTCCTCTGATGCAGTGATCATGGAAGACTACCCGGCTCATTCACTGCAATTATCCACTCCCCTTAAATTGGATTTCAGTATATGCCCCTTTGTCATTAATGGATTTTGCAGCTCTCCTGCCAACATTCAAAAAAGTAGTATATGGCATTGCCATGTCTGCATGACTACATTTTAGTGGCATATACTGAAACTCGATGCACAGAGGTTAGCATATCCTGAAATCTAGCATACAACTCTTTCTTTTTCAAGATCAACTTGCAAATAGCCTGGCCTTCTTGGCAGTATTAAGACAAATTCATTCTGCAGAGAAATGAGCAGAGGGCAACAACTTGTAAATATTCCTTTGCCCTCTGCTACTGCTTCCTTCGTACATTTAGAGATTGCACTAGCAGAGGGCAACAATTGGCACTTGCTTCATTTCGAAGATGATCATTTTAAAGGCATTGAGGAAAATATGTAAATAAGGGTCTTTAAAATCCTTTAGAGGAGCAAAATGAGCAGCTAACCGCACCTAAACAAACTCTTAAACATTTCGATGAGCAAAATTTTAATGAGTTATCCCCCAAAAGGCAGCCCAAGCCTCTCATTTTAACTCGACCGACGTCACTTCTCGGGATAATTTCGGCCGCTCCCCACTCCTGCCCGAGGCGCCACCTCTTCCCACCACAGCCGCCCCTCGCTGTCGCCGCCACTGCAACCCTCGATTTAGGCCTGAATGGAACCGAAAGGCAATTCCGCTACCCCGCCAGCCACTGATGTCGCCGGAATTGAGCCTCCACCCCCGGCGCTGGCAGGGCGAAGGAAACGTTTGGCGACAAAAAACTTGCTCCGTGTTGTGCGCCAGTCATCAAAGGTCGGCAGTAAGGCCCCAGCAGCCGGGACGATGCTCGGTCATCCTCTCTGCTGCTTCGGTCAGCAGCAAGCAGATGAGGAAGCCGACAGAGGCGATGAAGGTCTGTCCGCACTCATCCAGGCAGTGACGAAGAAGAAGAAAGCCACCACGCGAAGCCTACAACACCTCCTTCTCGTTTGGTGGCTCGTAGCCTCGCTCCTGCCACCCCTACACCTCCTCCGGCATGTTTGGCCGCCCCAGTCGTGGTCGAGGGTTGTCAAGTAGTAACCAAGCTCATAATTTAGCAAATTGTGATTATGATTATAATCATAATGATAATTAAAATCAGCTCTCGTTATGTTGTCATAATCATAATCATAATCACAACACCGTGAGAGAGGGCTTGGTGAACAAATGTGAATTAAAATCACCTTTTGTTATGTAATAATAATCATAATTTGGCATTTTCTTCTACTATATAAGAGGGGATGACAAAACATCTGAATGTTGTCACAAAATACTAAAAGTTAATCAAGAGTCCCAATATTGGTACAATAGATTATGACAAAAATCTAAGAAGAATACAAATAAAGAAATAATGATTGTTCACCAAATGGACTATCTCCTATAACAAATGCAAATTCCATAAACCCAATTTTAGTGATCATTTGAGCATTTTTTCACTTCAAAAAATTTATATACCATGGTTTAAGATATATAATAAGAAATGTGAATTAAAATCACCTTCCGTTATGTAATAAATGTAGTTTAGCATTTTCTTCAACTTTTAAGAAGAAGAAATTAAAATAAAACAAAAGTCGCCAAAATTTGTGAAACTTTTCACAGTGTCTTAACATCGGTACATAAGCTTGTCATAAAAATCTCAGACTATTTCTCGGAAGTTGGAAAACCATTTACTTAGAAATGCCCCATTTTGGTCTACCTATAGCATCATTTTAATTCTCGAAAGTTGGAAAACCACTTGCTTAGAAATGCCCTATTTGGTTTACCTATAGCACGATTTTGTAAAACTGACCAAAATTCATGTTTCCCCAAAAAATATTAAAATATTCCAATAATTCTACATGCATGTATTTGCATGAGATGGAAAAGTTTAGCTTTAAAATTATATTTTGAAACGGTGCCATCACTTAATTGGTACTCTCTCCGTTCTAAATTACTTGTCTTGGATTTGTCTAGATACGGATGTATCTAGACTCATTTTAGTGCTAGATACCTCCATATATAGACAAATCCAAGATGAATCGAACTAGCAAATGTGTCCTTTTTTGCGTGAGACGAAGGGAGCGGCAAAGGGGGCAGATCCAACGGTTACAGCCATCTTGATCGAATGTGGACCGATGTAGGGCCTGCGCCGATCGACCGGCACGGAGCGCTGCCCAGAAACAACACAGCAACATAGTTGCTCACTTGTGTACAACCTTTTTTCTTTTCTTTTTTGTTATTTTCCGCTTAAGAAACATTGAACGTTCTGACGGTTGCAATTCTTGATCGAAATCTTCATTTTATAGGTGGAATCAACAATTTTTTGGGGCAATTTGTTCCTTCGCTGTATACTTCATGTTAGAGGATAAAATAGCTGAAGATGCGCCGCCAAAATCAGTTAACCGAAGTAGCGATTTAGGAGTAGTTAATTAGGTAAATCATTCATTCTTACATATTCATCACTCCATCCATAGTGGAGATAGATGAAGCAATTACAGGGACACGTGCACACACATACACACAAGGACACCAAGGGCAGAGCATAGGCGGAGAGCGAGCAAGTAAACCACACGCACACGCACACGCACCCTTGCTCGACTCCATCAGATCAGAGGGACGCTCGTTATTCACGTATACTCTCACACCATCACACGAGTGCATGCAGCTTAACAGTTGCAGGGGTTGCACTTGCAGTTGTCGCCGCAGCTGCAGCCCTCGCCGGACTGGCCGGCGGCCACCTCGAACTGCCCCGCCTTGTTCTCAGGCGCCACGCCGAGGACGACCACGGCGGCGACCTGGGCCGCGGCACTGCCCTGCTCCGTCAGATCAGGGTACATCTTCCTGCAACGGGCCAAGGCAACCGGTCGGCGAATCAAATCAATAGTTCATCACCACAATAGGAATTGATGCTTGATCAGCTAAAGGGATCACCGGATGAAGTAGTACATAAATAGCACGAGAGTATTTTGCAAGGAGAAGCATCCATTAATGATTGAAAAAAAAACATCCATACCCGCACTTGCAGTCTGAGCCGCAGCTGCAACCGGATCCACAGTTGCAAGACATCCTCCAAATCTGATGAACCCAAAAAGATTTCAAGGAGAAGAAGATGAGCTTTGGTGTCGAGGATGATGATGATCACAATTGAATTGAATGGATAGCCTCCCACCGGCGCCACTATTTATAGCCGAATGGTGTACACAAGATTGGTAGCGTACAAGAGGAGGCCACTCTAGTCTAGCCAATAAGCTGCCGTTGCGTGGCAGTTGCACGATGCTACACGTACGCCGGCCTCCCGGAATTAGTCCAATTTCTCGAAATCGATTGATTATCCTTAGGGGCGGTTAGATGTTACTCCCCTATAATTCTTTACAGAGGGAGTACTATTGAATTTCTTGTAGTGATAAAAAGTGTTTAGGTTACTGGCTTACTGCGGTAGCTGGTTAAGTTAAGCACAAAGACAATCTGAGCTGATCTTTCTGGTTGCTTTCTGAAAAATGAATAAGAAAATATCCAAACCCACTAATAATAGTTCAGCACGCCCACAAATCCAACGTATGGACCTCCTCTACCTTCAAATCTCTATCTCTGGGTTACATTCGCAGTATACTGTTCCTTGATGAAGACGTGAATGGTTTGTGTCAAAAGGAATAATGCGTAGTTGACTTCCCTTCCCTCCCCCTTCTTTCGATTTCACACTATTCAATACTCCTATCATTTTGTATCTTCCCGAAAAGAAAAGAAAAAGGCATGATTTTCTATATATGACTTTCTCAAATGCAAGACAGCAAGAAATGGGCCTTCTTCATTGCTTCTCAAAATTTCTTTTGCGGTACATCAAGTAGCTTTTAGATATTAAACAAAGAGACCATTCATTCAATATCTATCTACAAGTTGTAGGGAGTAAAAGTGCAACATTTCTATTTCTTTTAAGGAAGTATGGTGAACATAAGTACTTTCTTTGTTTTTTGTTTTTTGGGTAACTTTCTTCTTATTTTACTAGTTCCCTCTAGAATCGAGAGGGTACATAACGAATTAGTATTTTGTAAGCATGGGGTATACTTGTACTGGAAGCAATTGTTTTCTCCACTCCAATTTGCAAGTCACAGTCTTCTGTTTCAGGAAGAGCCCGTATGAATCACAATGGTATGCATTACCAGCAATGATCATTATGAAGACTACTAGTATATGAGAACTATTTTATTCAAACATTGATGATGAGATCACAACTTGTTTGTTCTAGTTCTTTTAACCGAGACCGCAACAAAACATCACATCCAATACATCAACAATCTAGAAGGAGATATCTTATTTTGATGCGGGGCATAGAAAACTTTATCACAAAACATTAACAAAGATTATGTCACATCCTTAGGTACTAGCTAGTCCTGCACGTCAAAAACAAAAGAGAATTGAGTACTGGACAAACTCCACGGCGGAGAATATCTCATCAACAGAAACTCAACAAGGCCTATTTTCTCCTATGAATCATAGTTTCAGAATAAATATTCATATCACCGTTTGAAGACTTTTTTTAATGACATCTTGGCTGCACATGGATTATGAAGCTAGTTGAAGCTATTTATTAAAATAATTACTTCCAATCTCAAAGAAAAACAATCCTGGGCAGTGTTTCTAAACTATGGCTACAAACGTGGAAACATCAGGCATCAGATCACAAGAGTCTTCAGTGAAAAAGAAATCGGCATATTTTGCAGTAAATTTCTATTGGATTCAACTAACGTCCTAAAATTATTGGCTACGTCACTTATCAATGCCTAGTTTCTTAAAATTGTTGATGTGACTTGTGAGTTTGAAATGCTTGCGCCGTATCCAAAAGATAACTTTCGTGCCTAGATTTCAAGTTGAAGTTGGTTGCTGTCACTTATCGGTTTGAAATGCTTCGCACTTGTACCACAAAGATAGCTTTCATGCCAAAATTTCAAGCCGAAAGATGCTTGCTGTTACTTGTCACTTTGAAACGCTTCCTGTTTAACATGGTCATTCAAATTGAGCAAGTTTAGAGGATCGGTTTGGCAGCTGTGCCGTGCTTTTTCAGAAATGACAACGCTTCCAGGAGTAGGTTTATTTTGTTGAGACTTAATACCCAAGTGAGTTGGGGCATGACCTTGTCAACAATATACCAATATACTCCCTCCGTTCCCAAATATAAGTCTTTCTAAAGATTCCAACAAGTGACTACATACGGAGCAAAATGAGTTAATCTACACTTTAGAATATTTTAACATACATCCATATGTTGTAGTCCATTTGAAATGTCTCCAAAGACATATACTCTTTTTGTAATCATGAACTGGATCCATTGAACTGGTAACATGTACAGTATATAAATACCAATATATGTACGTAGATGGACAGTTGAGAGTTGACAGGGAAAGCAATGGCCTGGTGGATCAAAAAAACTGCAGCTGAAATGTTCAGGAAAAAAAAAACTCCATTTAACTGCGAGCTCTAGTGTTGTACTCCCTCCAATCTTATATTTGTTTATTAGAATTAGTGAGGTGAACCTGATGATCAATTTTAAGAGCAGTCCAAAATAGAGCCGTTCCGTAAGCACAGGAAGAAAAAAAAACAATGGAGACGCCCACCGTGGGGCTCGAACCCACGACCACAAGGTTAAGAGCCTTGCGCTCTACCAACTGAGCTAGACGGGCTTATTTGAATAATTTTTTTAGTATCCTAATTCTTCTCTGTACTGGAAAAAGTTGACAAACGGAGACCTAAATTCTTGAAGTGCAATAGACATCAGCAAAGGGACGCGGCTAATCTGCACCCGAGCTCATATGCTCCCGCATGAACAGTAAAATCGAAAAAAATTCAAAAAATTTCAAATTTTTTTTGAGTGAAACATTGACAAAAGTTCTAAGTGCCTGCAAAAATTCGTCGTGAAAATCACATTCCTAGAAGGCGTGGCAAAAAAAACAAAAAAAGTACTCTGAAAAAGCTACTTTCAAACGCATTTTGAAGCACTGAATTTGTTTTTTTTGCCACGCCTTCTAGGAATGTGATTTCATGACGAATTTTTGCAGGCACTTAGAACTTTTGTTAATGTTTGTCTCAAAAAAAATTGGAATTTTTTGAATTTTTTTCGATTTTTTTTCGATTTTACTGTTCATGCGGGAGCATATGAGCTCGGGTGCAGAATGGACTTTTCGTCAGCAAAGTTGCTTAACTTTGGCGCAAGTTTCAGCCACCAGTTACCAACAATGAAAATCCATGGCATCTGGACCAAATGGACGTCAGTGCACCTCCATGAGACCATGACTTTTGAGAAATAAAGCGAAGTACGCCTAGAGGTTTCAGTCAAGTTCTTGGTGATAGGTCCCATGCAAAACCCACCAGTACACTGCCCTAAATGCAAATCAAATTATATTTATTTCCAGAAAAAATGTTACCGTAATATTTAGGACACTAGAAATAGCACTTGAATGAACCTTTTTGGTAGTACGCATTGCTGTTCCTATGAAAGACCAAAGCATACATACTGGTTACCCTTCGTTATTATTACACTGAATTTTCTAAAACAATGGATGATCTATTCTGCAACACAGAAAATTAGAGCAATTTTTGCAACACGGATCTACAGTGCATCTGCAAGCAGACAGTGCTCAAGGGGAAAGAATCGGAGAACAATTCTTCTCCAACGAGGGGCAAAGCCTTTTTAGCCTACAATAATTTTGCTCAAATCGACACCTTGCGGATCCGAGGCATCCATAAGGTCTCTCAGGCCAACTCTCAGATCAGGTATTCCCTCTTGCAAGATGGCACACACTGGAAATATCGGAACACCTTGCACTCTCCTCTTCAGTTCTTCATACATTGCTTCAGCTCCCTCTTCATCTATTTTGTTTGCGACAATCAACGATGGGCGCTTTGTCATGCCTTCTTGGTAATGCTCTAGCTCCACGACCAGATCGCGTAGCTGCTCCCATGGTGGGATACCCTTCCTACCGTTGAGTGTTGCTGCCAGGTCAAGTACATAGGACAGAACTTTGGTGCGCTCAATGTGCCTCAAGAAGGCATGGCCCAGGCCACGGTTCTCATGGGCACCTTTGATAAGACCAGGTATGTCAGCAACTTTCACTGACAAGTAGTCGTCGTAGGTCAGGCTACCAATATTGGGCCTTAGTGTGGTGAACGCATAGTCAGCGATCTCTGGGCGAGCCCTAGAGAGAGCACTCAGAAGTGTGCTCTTTCCGGCATTAGGCAAACCAACAAGGCCAACATCAGCAATGCTCTTCAGTTCTAAGACAAGAAAAGACTCTGTTCCTGCCTGTCCAGTACTTAAACGGGCTACCTCCTCTTGTCTATTTCCTTTGGATAGACGGACGTCTCTGCCGATAGAAGCATTCCCTAGCCCACCCTCCCCTCCTTGTGCTACGATCAACCGTTGCCCAGGTCTTGTCATTTCAGCAACAGAATACTGTATGTCATCTTCTTCCCTATCCTCATCTGCATCTAGAGCCTCTTCCTCCGTCTCGTCTTCATCCTCCCAAAATTCTTCATCGTCGTCATCAAACTGATCATTTTCATCAAACTCGACCTGATGTTGAATGCTATTTGCATCACCATCTTCAGCGTTCGAAAACCCAGTCTTGGAGCATGTACTAGGGTATGTTTGCTTCTCCCGCTGATTGCTACTTTCTCTTTCAGCTTCATTTCCATTAATGCCATCCTTGTTCTTCTGATTGGAACTGTCTGCAGAGTCATCCACAGCATCTGGGATATCCCAGGGATCTAGAGATCTGGTTGGTTTATTTAAAGTGAAAGACGGTCGCTCCCCTCGGACTAGATGAATCACTGTGCCAACTGGTACTTGTGCAACCTGTCAGACACACAAAGAGAAGGTTATATATTTCGAAAAGTAACTTAGTAAATGCGAAATGCACATGTATATACATATATTTCTGGTAACCTTGTCAGGACCTCTTGTCCCTATCTGTTTCTTAGAAAGTCCATTGCCTCCTCGGACTGCTTTCTGGAAACACAAAGTAAATAAGTGTAAAACCATGACACGGAAAAGCATAAATTCTGCAGAATCTTCTTCATTTGCGAAGGCTCAATGTGATATTAAGTTAGAGTGTGAACAAGTCGCTCTTAGTCTTAAGTCCAACAGAAGTAAGGGTGAGCTTCTAACTCGATAATATACACAGGCTAAGAATTTACACCAAGAGATTAGTTCTTTTACGAAGAGGGATAATGCATCTAGCAAAACAAAGAGCGCATGACATCTATATATCTCATACCGAAACACAAAAATAAGATGATACCAAAAGCATACCGTGTGATGTTGCAAGTTACTGAAATCCCAGACAGATCTTGAGCACTCAAGAATGACATTACCACCTGTCCCTCCATCGCCACCTGCAATATTTTATTGTGAATAAGAAATTCTGGGCGCATGAAAACTAGACTAAGTAGCAGAAAATAACTTGGGCCATTAGAAACATTTTGACATAGTGTAGATGGCACAGTATAAATCTACAATGATTTTTCGCAGCATCCGGAGCTCAATGAAACACAACCAAATCAGATGATCCGTTGCACCATAGTAACATACAATTGGACGGTCAATGATGCAAACAAACAGAACTGATAACACCACAACCATAGTTGCATCAATATTCAGACTCTGAATTCGGAGCTTTATCAGTCTACAAGGACTTGGATGGCTTGCATACATATGACAGCAATGAAAAAAAAAAGGGCAACCTGGTGCATGTAGCTCCCGCTTGCGCAGGGTCCAGGGAAGGGTCCGACCACTTTGGGTCTATAGTACGCAGCCTTTCCCTACATTTCTGTAAGAGGCTGTTTCCAGGACTTGAAACCATGACCTCATGGTCACAAGGCAGCAGCTCATGAACAGTGCACAAAAAAAGATAATGGATTAAATTTGGAAAGGCTCACCATCGGGCCTGCCTTGTCGGTCGGACCTGGAGCGCCTTTGGCTGATGCAGCCATTGCCACCGTCGCCACCCCTGGCAAGTAGCCGAAACCTATCCACCATCCCACGTGCCTGGAACAACGGGTATCCAATGCCTCGGCTCATCGTTGATTCGTCGGAACAAGCTTGAGGAAAAATGTAGCCCATGTAAAGCTGTAAGAAGATAGACTCTGACCTGCAAAGGCGCCGCCTTTCCCTTCCCCCCCTCTGACGAGGAGCCATGGTAGCTCGCCCCACCACCAGTCCATGCTGCTGGAGACAGGTTCGCCAGCGAGACGCGACACAGGACAACTTGCGGCCGCCGCCACATCTTCACTACTCTAGTCATAGCAGAAACACGAACTGCTGGATTAGTATTAGATCAGAAAGCTGGAGTAGCGTTGATTTAGGCGTTGTGGGCGGGCCAAGCTAAAAAAGAACACGAAATTTTTCAAATTCTGAATCATTGTCATTAGTAAGTACCCTCTGTTCCCATTTGTTACAAGATCAAGTGAGTAGATATAAACAAAAGAAGCTATACCGCAATACAGTTTCCCATTAGACTATTTTAGTTAGCCATTACAAAAGCTTGGAGATATCAAACCACAGAGGAATTGAGCGAATTATTGATACTGCCAAACTGGATTGTTTTTCTTTTGTCAAAATGTACAGAACAATGCCTTTGTATAAACTGTAAACGATGGCTTTGCATAAAATGTAAACAATAAGATTTTCAGTGGTTTATTTATGCCACCACAGTCCACATACGAATAGACAATAACCTAAATGAAAGAAATTTGGAATGAATCAAAGAAAATTAGCTGTGCAGCTTACGTGGGTCGGCCGACTCGCCGTCGTCGCGCTGCTGGCTGCCGGTGGGCTAGTCGTCCGTGGGCGGCGGCCGATTTGTGCCGCTGGCCAGCGGGAGCGGGGGGCGGCTGGCTGCTGTGCCCTGTGTGACGATCCGGCGGCGGGCGGCGGCCGCTAGAGAAAACAGTGTTTGTTGTCCGTGCCGTGAGTTCCTGGATGCGGGCTACTGCGTGTTGCGCGCTATGCTGGTCAGCTGGTGTGGACTGGGCCTAGCTAAATTTGGTTTCCAGCGATGGGCGGGCCACGGCCCAGGTTGCCCCTTACATAGCTCCACCCTTCGGCTAGCGTGATGCTCAGCGAAATAAAAAAGAGGACTCTTAGGGTGTGTTTGGTTGAAGAACCAACTATCATTGCAGAAAAAAATAGAATAACAAAAATTCAAAATTTCAGCAGCATTTCATTTGTATTTTGAATGCAGCTCTTTCAAACCTTAACATGTTTTTACACAACACATCGCTTTGCCAATTTTTTTGGTTTAGATAATCAAATCTGATCCTATCTCTTTCATGCATTGGGCCATATGTAATACGTGGTCTTCTCTTCCTTATTAAAGCTCGAACAATGACTGCCATTGCAGCAAGTGTGACAAAAACAGCGGCTCCTCTAACCATCATTTTTCTTTTGTTCATCTTCTTGACCATCTACAATTGATGCAAGTTATCAAAAATATTACACATCACCATATACTGCAAAGATGTACTTGACAACATCAATTTGAACAAAAATATGTACTGGACAGCAGCAATTTCAGCAAAACTTTGTACTGGACAGCAGCAATTTCAGCAAAAAATGTACTGGACAACAGCATATACAAGGGGAGAGGAAGAGGGGTTTGTACCTTGAGGAGAGGAGGGTTTGCTTCGATCTGCCGCCGCGCCGGAGTAGCACCTAGACCCTGCCTTCTTCCTCTTGTATCCTGCAGATCGAGAGAGGGTGAGATGAATAAGCCGTGCACGTAGATCGAACACGCCGACAGCGCAGGAGAGGCAGCAAGAAAGGAAAGCGGCGGCGCAGGAGATAGATCGAGGGAGAGGTCCGGTGGCGCAAGATGTGCAGTGAGGGAGAGGGCCGGCTGCGCAGGATTTGGAGCGAGGGAGAGGCCCCGCGGCGTGAGCTGAAGTTAGGGTGAGGGCCCGCGGCGCAGCAGAAAGGGAGGGAGGAAGAGGGCTGGCGGCGCACCTGAGTGGGAGGAGGAGGAGCTCGGGCGGCGCACAGGAGAGGGGAACCAGATCCTCTAACAGTGTAAGAGCAACCCTAGCAGAGCTCGCAAAAATACGACCCACAAAACACGTTTGCGGTTTCACAAAGATCGCGTTTACGGGTCGAAAACATGCGCAGTAGAACAGCACCCGTATCAAAACCTGCATAATTTAAAAAAACACTTTTTGCGGGAGAAAATTGCACTAATAGTTCATCACATACTGCATAGTTCATCACATGATCAACAAACTATAAGCATAGTTTATACTACAAACTACGTTAAACTACTAGCATGGGGGTTGGATCTGACGGCGGAGAGGTCGCGACAACTAGACGACGCCGTGGAGGAGCCGGACGCTCAATCCTCCTCGCCGGAGCTGCACAGGTCGACGTACTTCGCCGCCTGCTCCGCGCGGATGCGGCACCACTCCTCAGCCTTCTCGTTGGCGGCGTGGTTGTCGGCGACCGCCTGCCGCCACTCGAGGGCCTCGAGCTCGCTCCTCCTCCTCGCGCACGCTCCGCTCGGCGATGGCGTCTTAGTCCGCGACATAGTCCTCGGGGCCGACGACTCTGCGGCGGCCGAGCGGAGTGGGCTCCTCGGGCCCCTCCTTCACCGGGACGAAGGCGAACGGCGCCGACGGCTCCGGCTCCTCCTCGTCGTCCGACCGCTCCCTCTTCACGGGGAGGAAGCCCGCGCCGGAGGACGAGGAGGATCCGGCGTAGGACCTCGCGGAGGAGAAGGACGCGCGCCGGTCGTACTCCTACGTCTCGCGGCAGTTGAAGCTCGCCGGCGGTGACATCCCATGGTTAGTCCACCTCTGGGCGCCGCGCTTCCTCGCGCCGTTCGATCGAACGCGCCGCTCGCGCTCTGGGTCGCGCTCACTGCCGGATCTGCTGCCGGAGCCGCGTCCTGAGCTCCACATGCGCCCCCACATGGCGACTGGAGGTGGGACGGGTGCTCGCCGGCGGCGAGAAATTGGGAAAGAGGAAAGGGGAATCAGGTGGCTCGCGGCTGCGGAGGGATAGGGTTTGGACCCGCAAAAGGGTCGCGGAACCGCAGTTATACTGCTCGGGGCGTGCGGTTTGCGGGCTGCCGCAAAAAATTTTGCGGGCCGGACGAGTATGCGGGCTCTATTCTGGCCAGAAAATTGGGTCGAGCCCGCACACTCGCCAGATTTTTTGCGAGCCGGGCATTTTGCGGGGTCTGCTAGAGTTGCTCTAAGGAAAGTCACGGTGCTACAGTGTTTGTCTAGTGTAAAATGAAGAAAGGAAGTTAGGGACTGTTAGTAGGTTGTTTATTGTTGATATTTACTGTAGATATAAATAATTTAAAATTAATTTTATTTCGCCATCAATTTGTTTGTATGTAATTAATATAAATATATACAATATATTATCAATTTGCAAATTAATTTAAGTCATTTTAGCCATAATCATATGGATAGAAAGAAGGAAAGATAGGGTATTGTAGCTTCTCTAATTTTCCTTCGCAATGTTAGAGGATCCGGTTCCCAGAAGAGGAGCAGCGATAGGGTTGAGGGAGAGGAGAGGGCTCATTCCGCGTGATCCGTGGATTTGGAGGTCTCAGCGCATTCCGCATCTTAGCCAAATATTCGCTTATTGGGGACGAGTGGGTTATGTTTCGATTGGCCTACCAAACGTAGGAATGGGGCCTGGTAACGGGTCCGGCCCATGACATTCCAGCCCGTGACTGCAACCAAACACACCCTAGCACATCTCTAGCAGACCTCGTAAAAGGCTACGACCCGCAAAATAACCGTCGATATACGGGTCAGCGTGGAAAAATCTGCCCGAGCAGACCCCGCATATGCGCCCGACCTGTAAACATTTTTGCGGGGCGCGGCAAAAGTTCGCCCTCAACCTTTAGATTCACGGGGTAGGAGGCCGACCCAAGCTCGCCCCCTATCCGCAGCGAGATTTGACACGAGGGAAATTTCCGCGCGGCCCGCTTCCCCCCTCCTTGGACGTCGTTGCCCCGCCACCGCGAGCTCTGGTCCATCTTCCCCGCCATACCTCGCCGTCATGGAAGCCTCCAGCAGTCCCCCATCCTCGTGGAGGTCGCGCAGGCGCAATCCCCTCTAGCGGATCTCGTCGCCGGCCATGTCGCCCCCGCCGTCACCCAAGGCCCCAACACGCCTGCCCGCAAGCGGGGGGGGGGCAACGTTGTAGTGCAGGGTGGCAATCCAGTTGGCCCCTCCAGAAAGGCATGCGCGCCGGGCGCTGCCGCCGCTGCCCGATCTGCCTGGCCGCCGGCGAAGAAGGTGAGCAAGGTTTCGGGCGTGAAGCGGAAGAAGATTGCTACGAAAAGGTCGGTGCCTTCGTCCACTCCGCCCGCCCTGGCGAGATGTTCCCCAACGATGTCGTTCAACGACACTTCTTCCACCGCAAGCGAGGTGTTTGATGAAATCGCCAGAAGGTTTGCATCTTCGATCTCTTGCTCTTGCTTCGGTTTTTCGGCATTGTGGTTGTTCTTGACTTGATGCCGCTCAATGTAGAAGTGGTTCGAACAATGCCACACACTAGTACAGCGAGCTCCTAAACAAACGGTTTTTAACCCCTTTCCGCGACGACATTTGGAACCGTCACGAAGTGAGTGTGGGCGATAGGGGGTCCTTCCCACACGACCTAGAAAACGTCGGGGATATGCCCTCCTGGCACACATGTTCGGCAAAATGAGGTCGTGTGCGACCGACGAGGGCTCAAATACGGAAATATGTACAGTAGACCTAAAAAAATACAATTATATGACGAAATTGTTTCCAGCTGTAAGTACATCCCACATAGTCAGTCCCCGCTAAATGTTTTCGTTTGTATATACATCCCACACTGTCGCTCCAAGGAAAACGTTTCCGTTCATAGGTACATCACACACAATTTTTCCCATTAAATCGTTTGCGTTATTGAATATATCACACACGGTCCATGGAAGAAACTGTGTGGCAAAGGCTGTGCATCACACACAGTTTTTATGTGGTAAACGTTTGCGCAAGGTGGCATAATCCAAACAGTTTTCAAGAGAAATTCATGTGCGATTGTTCATTGATCCAACATGATTTGTTCCTAGGAACTGTGTGCGTTGCCTGAGGTCATCGCCCACGGTATTTTTTCAACAACCGTTTGCAATAGTAAAACCCAATTAGTAGGCTAATTATCTGATTATTCATAATCCATTTATTAATCTAATTGATGGTTCATATTAAGCACACAATATATTTCATTTTCATAATTGAAATACATCAGAGTACAACATCATATAGCTTCAGCACTCAGCTACCCCATTAGACAACTATATCAGGACCAAGTTTCACATGCAACATCTATAACCTTTCTAAACTAGCATCATAGACAGTACATAGACAGATGTATCTCATCTGAAAAACTGCTGAAGTAGAAGGCGAATATTGAGCCTTCATTGATGTTGAAGGTCTTTGTAACTTTAGGCCAGTGCATGTGGATGATTGACCGTCCATCCTTCGTCCTCTTCAGGAACACTTCAATATTGAACCGTGGGTGTTGTATGAATACCTTCCTCGCCTCCTGACCATACAGGTGGTTTGAGAGGTAATCATCAGTGAAATGCTTTGAAAAGGCCTGAAAACAAGGATGTGCATAAATATCTTCTCTATATTGGAAATGGTGCAAAGGAATAAAAAAGGCAAGTATAATAGTTAGTACCATCCTGTAGTGAACTGATGTCTTTTTCATTATGCAGACAAAGATCTTGTTTTTTTTTTGCTAATTTCTTTATCCTAACAATATTTATGAGTTTCTTGACTTGACTGATATTCATGGACAACTCATTTCCCCATATGTAAAAAGAGTCGAACAGTGGGTCAAAACCTCTGATGGCAGGACCTACATGTGCAAGACCAAATTGTTAAAAACCTAAATATTAGAATGGTTCATGCGATTGCGCAATAATGTGCTATTAGGCAACGGATCATGCACGTGCTAACCTCGATTGTAAATCTCAGTTATTCCCATTGTTTCCCTGCAACACATTTAAGGTAGTTAGTCATCAGGTTAATTAAGGGTTCGCATGCTATCAGTAAAATATGTTGATGAAAAATAATCACATTGCAAATTCATCAAATTAATTGAAGCCACACGGAAAACCCATTTATCCAAACCAAGCATGATTAAGAATTAGGAAATATAGCACATGTATATGTTTCTCATGTATTAAGTGCAGCCAAATTTGATTTATTCCTCACATGCACAACAATACAAAATTCTACCCATGACAATTGGACATCGCATTGCAGAATTGAACCAAGCAGTTAACTAAACACCATAAGAAATGAACCAAACATTAACTGAGCACCACATTGCACAATATAACATACTCCTAATAGAAGATCAGATAGTTAACCAAAGAGTTAACTACAGCCAATTGTAGCAATTATATTTGTTTTTCATGTATTTACTATAGCCAAATTCAATTTATTCCTCACATGATATACAATAACAGAATGCACCCACAATTTTGTAAAGATAAATTCGATTTATTTCTCACATGGAAGACAATGCAAAATTGCAGCCTGAAGAATTCAACATCACATTTGCAGAACTGAACCAAACAGTTAACTGAAGACGACAACTAATTAACAAAACAGTTAATAAGTGAGCACCACACTGCACGACATATAGAAAATATACACTAGAGCAACAGATTGCATGGTAAAATTAGATAGCATAGTTCACTAGAATTTGTGAAGGAAAGGTAGGAGCAGCACGCGTAACGGGTAAACCAAGCATGCTTAACCGGCGTAGCTAGCAAATGGCAAGGTGCTCCTTCAAGATCTGGGGGTTGGCACGAATGGCAGCCATCGTGACCTCATCTGCGCGTGCGCCACGATTTGCTTCTCCGTTGCCAAATGCTCCTTGATGTGCTGGCTATACTCCGCGCACCATGGCTTAGGTCAGCGCTTATTTGGTGGAGGGGTCGGTGATTTGGGTGGAAGGTGTCGCGCTTGCACCGGCGGTAGGGGCATGTGGGATGTGGAAGGAGGAGGAGGATGGGGGTCGGGTGTGGATTACCTGCCTGGATAGGCGAGGCCGAGGAGTGTGAAGGAGGTCGCCGGCGAGGAGGTGGCGACGCTGCAAGCAAGGAGTGAAGGTTTCAAATTAAAAAGGAAGGCGGAAAGAGGGAAAATGCGGCTTTTGGTAGGGGGAGGGGGCGGGGAGGTAGATATTTCCGTGGAAGCCGAAAATTTGGAATCGCTTCAGCCAAAGAACTGGCGCGCAAAGTGTCAGCAGACACGGTCCGAAGATATTTTGTGGTGCATCTTACACAGTCGGTTATAATAAACTGTGCGGGATCTACTTGATTGTTCGTCTTGATTTGAATTACATAATGGGGTCATAGCGGCCATGGACGGTGTTTGAATTGCTAGACCTTTTATCTCCAGTGATCATAAAAGAATTGGAATTATTCAGGGTTCGTTTGGACATTTTTATGCATTAAGTGAGTTTTCAATGCATTTGTGTGCATAATTCAAATTTGAACTACATGCACATGCTCCAGTGCATATAAATTCTTTGAAAAATCAAATCTTTGTCCTTGGGTGCATGCTTAGGTCCCATGCAAGAAATGAGAATGAATTTCAAACACCATGGCACCGTTGATTGCCGGCAAAACATTGAGATGCCTGGTTTTTAAATTCTAGTAAATCCAAAACTCGTCTAAAATTCATGAAACTTGGCATGCTATCATGGAGTGACATCAACATGTCGTGGTAAAGATTTTATCCCATTTGGGACAGGTTTGGGTATATGCTTCTCACAAACCGGAGCTTCTCACAACAAGCATGATGGTTTTCGGTAGGGAACGTCACATCTTTGGGGACGAAACGATATCCATTGCCTCTTATTGCTTTCAATTTTTTTTCTCGTGTCAACATAGAACAACAGGAGTGTTGTGTGAATTTTTGTGATTTTTCGGGGTTCATTTGGACATTTTTATGCATTAAGTGAGTTTTCAATGCATTTATGTGCATAATTCAAATTTGAACTACATGCACATGCTCCAGTGCATATAAATTGGTTGAAAAATCAAATCTGTGTCCTTGGGTGCATGCTTAGGTCCCATGCAAGAAATGGAAATGAATTTCAAACAGCAGGGCACCGTTGATTTCAGGCAAAACATTGAGATGCCCGATTTTTAAATTCTAGTAAATCCAAAACTCGTCTGAAATTCATGAAACTTGGCATGCTATCATGGAGCGGCATCAACATGCCGTGGTACATATTTTGTCCCATTTGGCGCGGGTTTGGGTATATGCTTCTCACAAACTGGAGCTTCTCACAACAAGCATGATGGTTTCGGTAGGGAACATCCCACCTTTGGGGACGAAACGATATCCATTTCCTCTTATTGCTTTCAATTTTTTTTTCGTGTCAACATAGAACAATAGGAGTGTTGTGTGAATTTTTGTGATTTTTCGGGGTTCGTTTGGACATTTTTTATGCATTAACTGAGTTTTCAATGCATTTATGTGCACAATTCAAATTTGAATTACACATGCTCCATTGCATATAAATTGGTTGAAAAATTAAATCTGTGTCCTTGGGTGCATGCTTAGGTCCCATGCAAGAAATGGGAATGAATTTCAAACACCAGGGCACCGTTGATTGCCGACAAAACATTGAGATGCCTGGTTTTTAAATTCTAGTAAATCCAAAACTCATCTGAAATTCATGAAACTTGGCATGCTATCATGGAGTGGCATCAACATACCGTGATACAAATTTTGTCCCATTTGGGGCAGGTTTGGGTATATGCTTCTCATAAACCGGAGCTTCTCACAACAAGCATGATGATTTTCGGTAGGGAACGTCCCACCTTTGGGGACGAAACGACATCCATTGCCTTTAAATGCTTTTAATTTTTTTCTCGTGTTAACATAGAACAACAGGAGTGTTGTGTGAATTTTTGTAATTTTTCGGGGTTCGCTTGGACATTTTTATGCATTAACTGAGTTTTCAATGCATTTATGTGCATAATTCAAATTTGAACTACATGCACATGCTCTAGTGCATATAAATTGGTTGAAAAATCAAATATGTGCCCTTGGGTGCATGCTTAGGTCCCATGCAATAAATGGGAATGAATTTCAAACACCAGGGCACCGTTGATTGCTGGCAAAACATTGAGATGTCTGGTTTTCAAATTTTAGCAAATCCAAAACTCGTCTAAAATTCATGAAACTTGGCATGCTATCATGAAGCGGCATCAACATGTCGTGGTACAAATTTTGTCCCATTTGAGGCAGGTTTGGGTATATACTTCTCACAAAACGGAGCTTCTCACAAGAAGCATGATGGTTTTCAGTAGGGAACGTCCCACCTTTGGGGACGAAACGATATCCATTGCCTCTTCTTGCTTTCAATTTTTTTGCCGTGTCAAATAGAACAACAGGAGTGTTGTGTGAATTTTTGTGATTTTTAGGGGTTCGTTTGGACATTTTTATGCACCAACTGAGTTTTCAATGCATTTATGTGCATAATTCAAATTTGAACTACATGCACATGCTCTAGTGCATAGAAATTGGTTGAAAAATTAAATATGTGTCCTTGGGTGCATGCTTAGGTCCCATGGAAGAAATGAGAATGAATTTCAAACACTAGGGCGCCGTTGATTGCCGGCAAAACATTGAAATGCCCGGTTTTTAAATTCTAGTAAATCTAAAATTCTGTTAACCATTCACGTGATGCCCCGCGTCTTGGTTTTAATGGCTGTAGGAGGTGTCGTGTGGACAGTTGCTTGACCTTGACTGAACGGGAGGCGTGTGAGCGTCATTCGGTGTGCAAGCTGACCGAGGGGCGTGCAAGCTATCCTCGAGTGCGCAGGCTCACCGGGGAGCGTGCGAGCTGTACGCTGCGCAGGCTCGCTGGGAAGCAAGCCCTTTGACTTCCATGGCCGCCCGCCTTGCTCGCATCCTCTCCACTAATGGCGCCCAAGCCGCAGTTTAATTGTATTTTTAAATATAAAACACTCATCGCAAACGTTTTAGTTAGAACACCCGTATGCAAACCGACAGTTTCCCCAGGAAGCCAAGAGAAAATGTGTCGAGCAGGATTTCTGCAGCTCTCGATCGCAAATGATTTAGATAGAACACATGTATGCAAGGTGAGAGCAGTGCAGGATTTGTTCATCCCTTCAACGCAAACGGTTGTTTTGGATGACCCATGTGCAACCCCGTACAAACAATTTGGTAAGATTTGCATCTGTCATATTGGGTATGTTGTCATTTGTCAAACTGGAAAGATTTACATTTCTTGATCTAGTAACATTGCCATTTGTCAATCCTTGTAACACTGCGATTTGTCAAAATATGCAGCTAGAAATCATTAGCACTATCTAATTTTTGCAACTAAAATTCAGTAATTAAGCATAGATTTCATTCATAGATTAAGCAGTCGTTCTTAATTTATACAAACAGTTCAACTCGACAGCTGAACTAACAAAACTTCTCCCCAATTGTTGCCAACCACACTGACATCCCCAGATTACTAAACACTACTTATGCTAATTAAGTTGCCATGTCATCACATTTTTTTGCTTAACTTCATTTTGATGCAAACCTGGTTCAAATTCAAAATTTAAAATTAGGTCAATAATAATATTTCTTCAAAACAGAGATACAAAAATGTTGACATTATTCCGTAATATCCCCAAGTAGTTTTCTAAGTAGACCCAACTCCATTTCAAACCCCTAGTTGACGATAGCGACATTTTAGTGGAGTAGCCGCATTAAAAATTGGGCTTTTAAATGCAAATAAAATTCTAAACATTTCAAACTGCCCTGAAACTTTATGTGTTGTTTGGACATATTGCCTTGGACTTTTGTGCAAAATTTTGTATATAAAAAAATTCATTTAGTAGTTATCTAAAATATAAAAGAGAAGAGAAAAAAATAGAAGGATAAAAAGGAAAAAGTGAAAACAATGCTAGACACTTGAGGCCTACTGCTACAGTGGTTGGCCCAGCCCACCATGGGGCTTTCCCCTTCTGTATAGGGAAGGAAGCAGAGGCCATGGCGTGGCAACTATCCGACGGCGCCATGTCCGGATGGCCACCAGGTCGCCTCCCCTGCCTATAAAGACGTCCACCGAAACACTAGACCCCGTCTCAATCATTCCCCCCTCGATCCCCATCGGCCCCCTTCCCCTCTGGATCGAATCGAGCTCATGAGATCCTGTGGTGACCATTGCCCCGTCGTCGTTGTCACGGCCACTGGCATCTCCGACGTGCGGGAGGACGTCTAGGGGCTCTACCGCGCTTGACTTCATCGGTTCTGGGTGCCGCATCAAGCAGGGGCACTGCGTTGCCGACACCATCATCATCTTCTTCTTCGTACAACCGTCTCTGTGTCGCTGTCTCCGCCGTCCCTCCGGTCCACCCCGACCTCCCCCGAGCTTTCCTGCGGCCTCCCCGTGAGTCCCTCCTCCGAATCCCCTCTGTTCCCTCTCAATTTCGTGACGTACGTCTCCTCCCTTGAGTTTGGCCGTCATGGCAGGGAGCCCGAGCTCCTCGTCGCGCCACTCTGACGCCCGGATAATTAAGCTACAGTGATCCCACGCTAATGATGCCACGTCACCTCGGTTACTGTTGATAAACTTGCGTCAGTTCAAAACCCAGTTCAAATTTCAAATTTAAAATAAAGGCAAACAATAAAAGTTTTCTAATATAAAAACTAAATGTTCGAAGTGAACCAAATAATGCATAGGTAATTGTGGTGGATAATTCTCACTTTTATAAAATATTTAAGTACTCTAAAATGAACAAAGCAGTAGCAAAAACAAATATTTAAAAGCTTTTATAATAATAAACCATCGCAAACTATTTTACTTTGTGCGCCAAGTTAAATGTGGTTGTGGCATATTTACATATACTAAATTAGGTGCAACTTTGATATTTTAATAAAACTAAGGTATATTGAAAATTAGAGAAAACGTATAAAAAGGGAACAAATAAAAGGAAAATAAAACTAGAAAACAAAACAAAAAAATATAAAAGAACCCCCCCTCACTGGGCCAGCTGGCCCAGCTGTTAGCCAGGCCGGCCCAGCTGCTGGCCAGCCCAACTGGCCCCAACCGGCCCACCCCGCGCCTGGCCTATATGGCCCCTCACCCTGAAACCCTAACCCCCTCCCCTAGTCACCCACTCCCCCCACTCGCCCCCTCCCCCAGTCGCTCTTCCCCCTCCTCCCCGA
>NC_057794.1:123298372-123304920 GCF_018294505.1 Triticum aestivum
CCCCCCTTCACCGGTATCACCTCCTACCGCGTTAGAACACGTCTAGCTCTGCCTGTTATCCTGTTATGCACTTGCTTGCTATGTATTTACTGTTTCTCCCCCCTCTTCTCTTCGGTAGACCCCGTGACGATGCTGACGCCCCAGTTCGACTACGGAGTTGACGACCCCTCTCTCTTGCCAGAGCAACCAGGCAAGCCCCCCCTTTGATCACCAGATATCGCCTACTCTTCTCTATACTGCTTGCATTAGAGTAGTGTAGCATGTTACTGCTTTCCGTTAATCCTATTCTGATGCATAGCCTGTCATTGCTGCTACAGTCATTGATACCTTACCCGCAATCCTAAATGCTTAGTATAGGATGCTAGTGTTCCATCAGTGACCCTACACTCTTGTCCGTCTGCCATGCTATACTACTGGGATGTGATCACTTCGGGAGGTGATCACGGGCATATACTATATACTTTACACCGTTACATTACTGGTGATACTGTTTGGAGATGGGGGCTGAAGGGGCAGGTGGCTCCATCCAGGTAGTGGTGGGCCTGAGTTCCCGACGGCCCCCGACTGTTACTTTGTGGCGGAGCGATAGGGCAGGTTGAGACCACCTAGGAGACAGGTGGGCCTGGCCTTGTTCGGCATTCGCGGATACTTAACACGCTTAACGAGATCTTGGTATTTGATCTGAGTCTGGCTACTGGCCTATACGCACTAACCATCTACGCGGGAGTAGTTATGGGTATCCCGGCGTCGTGGTATCAGCCGAAGCACTTCAGACGTCAGTGACGGAGCGGCGCGCGCCGGATTGGAACGTAAGCCTGCTCTTGTATTAAGGGGGCTAGTTCTGCTTCCGGCCGCCCTCGCAACGTGCATGTGTGCTATGGGCGATGGGCCCAGACCCCTGTGCGCTTAGGTTTAGACCGGCGTGCTGGCCTCTCTGTTTTGCCTAGGTGGGGCTGCGACGTGTTGATCTTCCGAGGCCGGGCATGACCCAGGAAAGTGTGTCCGGCCAAATGGGATCAAGCGTGTTGGGTTATGTGGTGCACCCCTGCAGGGAAGTTAATCTATTCGAATAGCCGTGATCTTCGGTAACAGGACGACTTGGAGTTGTACCTTGACCTTATGACAACTAGAACCGGATACTTAATAAAACACACCTTTCCAAGTTCCACAGACAACCCGGTGATCGCTTTTCCACAGGGTGACGAGGGGAGGATCGCCGGGTAGGGTTATGCTATGCGATGCTACTGGAGATGCTACTTGGAGATGCTATTTGGAGATGCTACTTGGAGATGCTACTTGGAGGACTTCAATCTACTCTCTTCTACATGCTGCAAGACGGAGGCAGCCAGAAGCGTAGTCATCGATAGGACTAGTTATCCCCCTCTTATTCTGGCATTCTGCAGTTCAGTCCACTGATATGGCCTCCTTACACATATACCCATGCATATGTAGTTTAGTTCCTTGCTTGCGAGTACTTTGGATGAGTACTCACGGTTGCTTTCTCCCCCCCTTTTCCCCCTTTCCTTTCTTTCTGGTTGTCGCAACCAGATGCTGGAGTCCAGGAGCCAGACGCCACCGTCGACGACGACCCCTACTACACCGGAGGTGCCTACTACTACGTGCAGCCCGCTGACGACGTCCAGGAGTAGTTAGGAGGATCCCAGGCAGGAGGCCTGCGCCTCTTTCGATCTGTATCCCAGTTTGTGCTAGCCTTCTTAAGGCAAACTTGTTTAACTTATGTCTGTACTCAGATATTGTTGCTTCCGCTGACTCGTCTATGATCGAGCACTTGTATTCGAGCCCTCGAGGCCCCTGGCTTGTATCATGATGCTTGTATGACTTATTTTATTTGTAGAGTTGTGTTGTGATATCTTCCCGTGAGTCCCTGATCTTGATCGTACACATTTGCGTGCATGATTAGTGTACGATTAAACCGGGGGCGTCACAAGTTGGTATCAGAGCCGACTGCCTGTAGGAATCCCCCTTCCACACTCCTTGGCCATAGTCGAGTCTAGACATTGCATAACTTTTACTAACTTGGCTGTGTGCCTTATGGGCCCACGTCGCGATCGGGTGGTACTAGGATCTTTTACTCCTCGACCTTTACTCTGGGACTCTGATCTCTCTTCTATTCGGGTTAAATGAATTTTGCTAAATCTAACATTAGGATCTCGTTATCACTTTCACCCGGAGAGCCCCTTATTACTGATGATCGTCTGCTGCACGTGAAGACCCTGAAGATACTTTCCGCTGTTAAGCCGAGAACTTGTGTTCATCGCGTTTGCAATTCCCCTTCCACCGTCAACCCTTATGGGTAACTACTTACAATTGTTATTCTTATATCATTCCCAGTTGGTCTTGTTATTACAAGATACCCTGAAAAACTCGTCGTGGTTTCGATAATCCCTTGAGCTTACTGCCTTGCTGTTCTTGTCACTTGAATACCCCTACGGTTAATTCTCGCATTTATAGAATATCCGCTCATCCCCCAGTTGTTTATGTGTTACACAAAAGTCTTCGAAATACCACCCAATATTCCAAAAATCCTCAGCAACCTATTGCTCTGGAATTTCTTGTTTGCTTTCATTATGATTAATCCCATAAGTATAGAAATCTTATTGACATTCCTTGTCATTATCATTTTGAGTCTGTTGACTCAATATGTTGCGAATGCACGTAATCATCAGTTGATCCTTTTAAATTATCTCTCCGGCTCAGACGTCTTTCAAACATGAGTTGGTTCTCGACCAAACTATCTGTCGTCGATTGTGCCTCTGGTATATTCAATTGATCCATCCCTAATCAGAACATTGCTTCTGATCCCTTGATCTGAAAATCTTAATTCCTTTGCATTTGAGCTCTGGATTAGTCAGTTGTTTCTATAATCCACCGCCCTTGCATTGTTACTTCCTCTGGTTGTGTGTCGATGCTCACATCAGCTCTGTTATGGACCGGCAGATCCTTTAATGGATTTTATCCGACATCGCCCTTCATGTTCAATAACCTTGTGAGCCTTCCCTCGGATACATAATGCCTTTGTTAAATTGTATCATCTACTTTCTCAACCTTGCTCTACTTTTGAGCTTGTGATATTTACTCTTGAAACTTGTGGTATATGTTTCTAAGAAGCCCCTATGGGTTGAACATATGCCTTCTCTAAACCGTGTGAACCCGAAAGTTTTCACGAGTCATGCTCATCTGGTATTTCACCAGGTAAAACTTTCAACACTAATGCCTTTATCAAAGCGATAAGTGAATGGAAGGTTATACATTGAAGAAGTGGGAGTCGACCTTGAACCTTGCGTTCATGCCCATGGACACGATGTATAACTTATCATGGAAGCTGCTCGTAAAAGTAATTACCCCCTTGTTATAAGTTCATCTTGTATCCGTGGTTCGATCCTTTATGATCGTGGTTTCCGACCATGTTTTCCTTAAATACCATTTCTCGTGCAAGTTTAAGCACTTGTCTTCTGCGGAGTAATACCCCAGTCCAACCTCTACTTTGATTTGTCGTCGAGTATTACCCCCCCTGGTATCTCAAGATTACCACGGAACTGCATAACTTCTTATGAGTTCTTCATCAAGTGCTACATTCTCATTGATTCCTATTTTTCACGGGCTCTGAGTTATTAAACACTCAAAGACACCGATAACTGACTCGAGTCCGCATCGCGATTAAACAACTCTTGGTAACCTTCATTACTTACGAGTTTGAACTCAATCACGTCATTCCTAGCCTGTTTGGCTATATCCTTGTCGTGCCGATTTTAACTGTGCTACCTGGTCCTTCTTCCCAGAGCACAATTTTTGATGATGAGCTAAGCTTACGTCGATCTTCCTCATCATATCATTTCGCTTTGGACAACAAGCTTGCTTTGGAGTTTGTGTCGTACCCATGATTTCAATAACCTTTTGCTTCATCATTCCTTTGACTTGATGTCATCGCCAATTGATTACATCTTCATGAATTCTCTCGACAAATGTTTCGTGCTCATCATCAGCATTCTGAGCTCTTCCAGGAACAATCCTTGCCCTCTATGATTTGTGTTATCATCGACAACATTATTGCCTTCCCTCCAACACATACTTGTTCATGTTATGGAGCTCCTTGCTGTCCGGCTTATGTCCTACCATGGAGCACTATCGTATTTTATGTCAAGAATGTTGCGAGAAATTCACCACCCTTCAGAATTCTTGATACAAGTGATACTTATTACCATCACCATTCTTTTCTTGGACCCCATGTTGTTTCTAACCGGAATACCGACAAATGGTCTGTGACGTGTAAATTCTAAACTTCTAGCAACCCTATTTTTTTAGTTAAGGGTCGAAAGTTCATTCTTAGGCTATTGACTATTGAATCACCATTCTGACATTGGTCGTGCAACCCAACCCATATTTCGGGCGCACCTTACAACCAATGTTTAATTGTGTATGTTTTCCTCGAGCATACTTCCTTATATCATTTGATCTGACCAATGTTATCTCCTTGTTCACTTAATTGTGGAAATCCATCTTTTGGGAATCTCGGTGAATTGCCGTTGAGTTCACCAGACACCTCCTTGTCCTCTCCTTGGGTTAATGATGGACTCTTGATAACGGAAAACACTTCATAGTTCATTTCCCCGAGAATCTTACAATGTCATCTCGTCAATTTGCGTTGCACCTTTTTCTTCTCAGGTATCCTAAGTCTGAGGTATCCTGACACCAATCAGATCTGAATCTCGGTCAGATATGATGGTTGGGACACCTTTCCAAGAGTTATGATGTTGATCCTTTGATGACCCGCTAACATGATGTCATGCCTAGCACCCCCCCCGGCTGGAGGACCTATCATTATAGATTCCTTTTCAGCAAGGTTATCCATTCATCCATGAGGAAATTGTAAGACTTATTCTACAAGTTATTCCTGATGGATCCTTTGTGTTTCCAAAGTCTGATCTTCACCTGAAGACCATGTCAATGCTATCTCGAAGCATGTCAATGGTACTCTGATTTTCAACAAGAGCATTTGAAGCCCAATGCTAAATGTTTCTTGCTCAATTATCCGAACACCGTTGTATGGATAATGTCATGAAAATTCTCTCCCGTACCTAAGGAGTTTTCTACATTATATCATGTCATGGATATCATGATCTGCTTGTCCTTGGGTAGGATATACCCTTGAAATATGTGTTTAAACACAATTTCCTTTCCATTGTCCTATTTAATCTGATAATCGCATTTTCCCTTCCATTGGTTGGTTTAACGTTTCTTGTGATCTATATGATCTAAGCAGGAATAATCTCCTGCTTATGTAAACACCTCGGTGTATAACTCTGTCAGTAAGACCCTGTTACTACTGTTGATGACATTCTGGTATCCACCGATGGACGAGAACTTTGCCTAATGGTCCGCCTCGTTCAACGAGCAGGAAAATGGTTCTCTTTGTCCCTCGCCCTTGGTACCAATGATGCTACCAACATAACTGACCGGTTATTCATTGACATGCCTTGCTATCATGGCAGTGCAAGATGTCAATGCCCTTCCTACTTTAACCACGTGGTGGCCCCATAACCCACAGTTCCACAGGATCGAAACCTGACTCTCCTATACACCCCCTGTTTTTAAGGTTGTTCCTCGCACCTGGCCTCATATGTAATTCACGAGCCACCTTCCGTGTGATCCTCAATCCTGGTATTAAACACAATACTTGTTTCCGTTGCTTTGAACCCCTTTCACACTCTGTTTCAGGCAACGAACGATTGCCTACCCGCTTGAAAAATCTCATGGTACCTCCTTACTTTACTCTCGATATTTTCTTAAGTATTAATTCAAGAGTTACTTTCCGCCACCTTCCCCGATGTTAACTACCAGATAGTCAACCTTGCAGAGGTCCGTTCTCCCGGAATATACCCACCCTTTATTCTTTCGTAAGTACGATTGAGTTCTCGAAGAAAGGAAGCCGACTTCATCATGATGACTGAAGCATAGGGTTGAAGACATCAATGTTATGGATCGACCTCTTCGAGAAGAGCAACAACGATCAAGAAGAATCACTAGGATTTCGTAACCTATTCTTCCCCCTTACACACCTCTTAAATCTCGGGACGAGATTTCTTGTAGTGGAGGAGAATTGTGACGCCCGGATAATTAAGCTACAGTGATCCCACGCTAATGATGCCACGTCACCTCGGTTACTGTTGATAAACTTGCGCCAGTTCAAAACCCAGTTCAAATTTCAAATTTAAAATAAAGGCAAACAATAAAATTTTTCTAATATAAAAACTAAATGTTCAAAGTGAACCAAATAATGCATAGGTAATTGTGGTGGATAATTCTCACTTTTATAAAATATTTAAGTACTCTAAAATGAACAAAGCAGTAGCAAAAACAAATATTTAAAAGCTTTTATAATAATAAACCATCGCAAACTATTTTACTTTGTGCGCCAAGTTAAATGTGGTTGTGGCATATTTACATATACTAAATTAGGTGCAACTTTGATATTTTAATAAAACTAAGGTATATTGAAAATTAGAGAAAACATATAAAAAGGGAACAAA
>NC_057794.1:123306294-123306991 GCF_018294505.1 Triticum aestivum
CGCCATCCCACTCATCGCGCCCGCAACCCCGCGCTCTCCGTGCGCTTACCGCGACCACCCCTGCCCGCTCGCGCCGTGGCCGTCGCCCCCGCGGCTGTGTCCGGTGCCCGTGCCCCTGGATTTCCGTAGTCGCCGCGGCCCGGCCTCGCCGCCACCGCTCCACCGTGCTGCCCCGCATCCAGCCCCACGGGCCACTGCCGAGCCGGCGGCCACTTCCAGCGCCCGCGCCCACTGGGGCTCCATCCGGATCGGGCGCCCGTGCGCCCATGCACCCGTTAGGCCTAGGGGCCTATGACAAGGGGCCCCACCCTGGAACGTTTTATTAAAAAAAACAATAATAATAAAATAATTAAATAAATAATAATAATTAAATTAATTAACTAATTAAGGGATTAATTAAGTTAATTAATCATAATTAGCTAATTAGTTTAATTAAACAGTAGTTAACTTAATTAACTGCTAATTAGCCTAATCAGTCAATGACGAACGGGACCCACACGTCAGTTTGACTAGTCAACACCCCTGTTGACTGCTGATGTCAGCCTGACGTCATGCTGACGTCATAAATCCATTTTCCGAATTAATTAAATAATTAAATAAATTCCAGAAATTAATAAAATCTTTAGAAAATCATATCTTTTAATCCGTAACTCGGATTAAAATATTTTCAACATGAAAGTTGCTCAGAACGACGAGA